>NW_022601407.1:6152452-6208898 GCF_009176505.1 Sitodiplosis mosellana
GAGAGAGAGAGAGAGAGAGAGAGAGAGAGAGAGAGAGAGATAGGTAGGGAGAGAGGAAAAGGGAAGAGAGTGAGCGACCGAACAAAAAGCGCAGGCAAAACTCTTTGGCTGTGTGTTCAAGGTGCAAAGGAATTTGGTAATGGTTTCTGTCAGGAATTATTTTCCACTGATTCGTTTATTTATTCGATTCAGTATGCCGATCATTTTAAATGCCTAGGCACACGGAGTGCGAGCGAGCGAGCGAGAGAATGGCGTGCGGAGAAATGGGGTAGATCGATAAAGAGAGCACACGAATAAGGTAACACGAATAAAAGCAAGCGACTCGATTTGAACAAAGCCCAAGTGAATAGCATCGCAAGCGAACTACAGAATGAACAGAAAGAAAAACAACGGCAACAACAGCAACAACTCGAGTATAATAATAATATACAAACCACATGCTGACGATTTTCGGTTCCCACGGTCTCAACAGCCACGCAGACATATGTACGTGTGTCAGTCTGGAGACTCTGTATAAAGATATATACATATTCTGGGCGCGAGCGCACTTACGTCTTTCTCTCTGGCTGCACGCTTTTATTTCTCTCAGTCTCGCTAGCGCGCGTTACTTTTTTTTTTGTTTCTGCTGTTCGCTTTGCGCTCAATGTATTATGTACACATTTCACGTTTGGGTTCGTCGTTTTTTTCTGCCTTTTTGCTTCTCTTTATCTGTTTTGTGTGTGCGCGAGCGCAAGCGCACGCCCGAGCACTCGCTCTCGTACTGTGCGGCTACATCATTACATTAATATTTATTCGATTGCGCTCGCCCGAGATCTCGGGCCTCACTTCAATCTCGTGTTGTATCGTTAACCATTGGGAAATTGTTAGTGAATTTCATTTTTTTTTTTCTCTCTCCTGGTCGTTCATTCGTTCGTTCATTTGGTACGAGCTGCAATATGATCACATAGTGTGTCTCCTTTACGCTTTTTTGACATTTCTACGTCCACATTTGATTGATTTTAATTACCTCGAATGACGTTGGATCGTGCGTTATTATTGTTAAGTCACTGATCGCACCAAGATTCTCTTTCTCTCCACTCGCATCTCTTGAGCGTGCGTATGTGATTTTTGTTCAGACAATCGATTCGCATTGCGCACAAATCACACTTTTACTCGATATGTGAGTGAGATACGGGCGATGTCAATTAAGACCACTTTAGGAATTCACTCGAATGCCTTCAATTTGAAAGATTCAATTCTCATCGCCTCTTTTTTTTGCTTCATGCACATTTTTGACTCGATTTTACACAAAAAATTGCAAAAAATTCCCTGGCTATTTTTGGCTTATGAACTGATTTTGGCTCTCCTTTTTTGCGATTGGAACACAACAATTCCGTTGAACATTGGACTCTTGAAATGCGAATTTATGGAACATTTAATTATTATTTCGAAGATCGACCGTAAATTTTGTCGATTCTGTAATTTCTATTTGACGATAAAAACAATCTTTTCAATGCCATTTCAATTATTTTTTCAAAGGAATTTTGTCTGAAATTCGAAGACGTTCGAATTTGAAAAAGTCCCATTCTCGACCCAGAGCTTTGAAAAAAAGTAGAGAAAAAAAAAATTTATTTAATTTTCAATCAAAACCTTCCAATTAAATCTCAACCGTTTCACCTACACTCACTGCGTTCGTTTTACAAATCAAAGCAATAACACTGAATCAATTTGATAGAAGTGAATTGATTGCATCTCTCTCCATGAGCCAATCTCTGTGCCATTGCATTTTTGCCATGTTGAATCATATCTTCCTGTAATAAAACTGCAACAGCACTGTTATGTTGTTGTGGTCGTCATCGTCGTCATCGTCGTCATCGTCGTTTTTTCCCGTCTCATCATTTTATCTAGTGCAATATAAACGGTTTGATTATTTCTCGTTAAGTGCGTTCATTCATTGGTTTGGCATGGTCGACAGTTAGCGCGCAGGTTCTGTTTTATTTCATTAAATGGTGTTATTAAGAGCCACTTTAATGGTCACTTCAATTTAGCCTCATTTAGCCGTAGTGTGAGCGCTGTATAGCAGCGTGTGAGACGAGGCGAGCGGTTACAAGTGATAACGATAGCATGCGTTCAGCAGCAGCGCATAATATTAATTTAAATGTGAAAAACGTAACAGCTCTCAAACCGATCAAAAACATACGCACACGAGCGCACATACTCTGAATGGCTGGGTGTTCATTGTTCACACAGACCGAGAGCGATAGAGGAGAAAGAGAACATTTAATAAACTAATAATTAACAAACTAAGCATGCCCGAACGAGAATAATAGGCTCGGAAATGCTTGGGCTGAAGAAAGAGAATGAGGGAGAGAGAGAAGAGAAGCCGACGATTGAAAGAAAACGATGAAACATGCAACGCCATGAATGATTAATTACGACATAGAATGCGGCAAGTGTGAGAACGTAAGACGAGCACAAATTTTAACATTATTTATCACATAGATAAGAACGTTTCAATCTCTCCCAGTCAGCGCTACATGCTTACATTCTTTTTTCCCCTCATTTCGAGTCTTTGCTGTTTTCCTCTGAGTTCATCATTTCCTTCTGCGTTTTTCCCTTGATCATATTTTTTGTTCTCGTTCGGTGGCGATGGTTCGAATATTGACTTGGATCCCGATAACGATGAACAAACACATATCCGCTTATCACACATCGCGTGATTCTGATCAGTTCGGTTTGAGTATAGAAAGAAGCGTTGTTGATAACGCCACACAATGATCAAGATTCTTGATTACGAGCCACAAGTTTCGATTTCAATTTTTTTTTCTCACATTTCTTCGGTTCAAAAGATTCTTTGTTTCATTTTTTTTCTTCAGCGGGGATTCAATGGGAGTTATGTCTTGAATGGAGCAAAGGATTGAATGAGATACTAAAAATTGCCGATCCATTTCAATCGTAGAAAGTAGACAGCAAAAAGGCAACGGAATTTAACCATCAAGAAGGAAAAAGAAGGAAAGAGTTGTTGAATTGGAGTCCCAAGCAAAATGTAATTGAAAAATTAACGGCAGCGACATGAGAATAGAAAGCTCAGTGCACTAATGCACCATCACTTGGGCATCTTACGTCCAGAAAAAAAAAATAATTTACGTTAAGCAGTCAATTAAATTGCCGGGTAATTTTCTGATGATGAAATAATAAATGAGACAAAAAGGATGACCAAAAGAAAGTAATTGAAGTGGAAATCCGTGGGTATGCAACGAAAATTTGGCCTGTTTTTGTATCATCATCAACATCATCATTACAACAATGTTGCATAAATGCTTTCGGTATGAGTCATGTGAGAGAGAGAGAGAGAGAGAGAGAGAGAGAAAAGTGCGTTACAAAATAAAGAATGAATCGGCGCGCACATAGGTAACATTCATTACCATGCATTTATGCGGCTGACATGGTGTGTGGACAATGCAATGTTCCCCTGTATTTTTTCGTTCGTTTGTCGTCCGTTCCGTCGAAATGATATGCGTAATAAGCCAAGCCAAGCACGCTTATCCTTAAGAATGCCAGCGAGTGTGATTATTCCATAGTTGTGTGTCTCTTGGTCTCCTCGATCCGTGTCTCTGTTTCGCTATATTCTGCTCTTTCTCTCTCTCACTCTCTCTGTGTGTATTTAAAAAGGCAACAAACTTGTCGAGATATTAAATTTAATACGATGGCATTAAAGCACATAACAACATTATATTTGTCGGTATTTACATGCCTATGGATGCGCGTACACACACGTGTAGCGTGCGCATTGTGTACGGGTCAATTTTTTTCCCTTCTTTCTGTTCGACAGAAATTCGAACGCGAATGATAGAGTAAAAGCCACAGATCGCTTGAGCTGAGGCACGCATTGAGCAGCAGCAGCAGCAACAACAGCAAAAAGAAGACGATGAAAACAAAATATAATAAACAAAAAGAAGAAGAAGAAGGAGAGAGAGAAAGATAGAGACGAAGAAGCAAGAAAACGACAGAACCTCGATTCGAGGAGAAAAATCCGAAAATTTTAAAGACACATCTGTCCTTTTTCTCACGAGAATTTTGGCCATGTGCGCGTATTATGAATCAGATTTTTTTTATTCCATTCCATTCGCTCTTTCTTGCTTCTTCTTCTTCCACTTTGTCGTCGTCGTCGTCGTCGCTCACTCAACAAATTTTTCGTATACTACTTATGGTTCAATGTGGATTGTGTGTGCGTACGCTCTTGTCTCTCCTTTTATTTCGTTCCTTCTGTTGCGTTATGCTTTTAACTTTTCCACAATCGTTCGATTTATATTTTCGGCATGCGTTTAATTTTTCGCTGTTGTTATTGCTATTGTTGTTGCTGTTGTTGTTGCCCTTATCTCTTTCTGTGCGTTGCTTTGTTCAAAATCAGAGAAAATGCATGCAGAGGATGAAGCATGGCGAATGATCTACACCACATCAGAAAACCATATAGCGATCACTGACGAGAGAAGGCACACAACCAATAAAATAGAACACGTTCACATAAGACACACACTCACCGAAAACGGACACACACACACACAGAGAGAGAGAGAGAGAGAGAGGAGAGGAAAAAAAACATATTGGTTGCCTCGGATCATGTTTATTTTCGATGTATATATTGTTGTTGTCGATGATTGCCACTACTTTATATCCTACGAGGCCATTGTCACACGTTCGTATCATTCCATGGGAATTTCGTAAGCTGTTTATTAAGTGCAACAAACAAAAGGTGTTTTTTCCACCTTTTTTCTCTCTCTCTCTCTCTCTCTCTCTCTCTCTCTCTCTTTCTCTCTCTCTCTTCTCATATTATTATTAAAAGTGTGTTTTTTTCTCTCTGTATTTTTGGTGTGTGTCCATCGTCGTGGTTCAGTTCCGTTTAGTGTGTCGTCTCCGTTTTGCGCATTACAATATTTTGCGAATGTGCGTGCGCTCATACACACTGTGGCCGAAAAGCCAAGAGAAAAAACAATCTGGCCGCCGTTTATTGCAAATTGTAATTATTCATTTTACTCCATGGTTGACTATTAATTGACATTCGATAGCCCCGGCTCATTACACCGTGCAATTATATGATTCGAATTTCGCGATCGGCGTTTCAAGTGCGCTAATGCCCGCAGTCTTATCAACCACGAAAATATCATTGATCGATGTCAGTTGTGTATGTGTTACTGGCCCGCTTATTCGATCGATCGATGGGATCGTTCAAGCACATATTCAATTGTTTATTGAAGCAATCATCACTCCGTTTCATTGACCGCCAAATGATTCATGCGCCGAAAAATCTGCCGATCGAACGATGACGACTTCTGATTGTTTTTTTTTTTTATATTTTCCCATTGGAATCGAACACGTATGGCATCTGTGCGCGCACAATCACACAATATACACGGAAAAATATGGTGAAGACATAAAAAGCAAAACAAAACCGAAAGAAGAAGAAGAAGGAGGAGGAAAAAATTGTGCCAACTGCGTGTCGCTTTTAATATTGCATTCCGACGATTGCGCTATTGATCGAGATTGCGAGACTTAGAGCGAACGAGAGAATGAATGAGTCAAAGCATAAGGGTGATGATGATGATGATGCCAGCGTGCTCGATGCTCAAACCCTGGGAAAATTTTTCGACGATGTCGATGCGCAACGACCCTTATATTATATTTCAATTTTTTTTTATATACACATCGTCATTCGGAGTGCCTGATTCTTATTCTTCTTTCTGCCTTTTCTTCTCTCTACTTCTCTTTCTTCGACTTTTATTTATCTTCTGCTTCTGCTGCTGCTGCAATACGGCTATTGTTGACTCATTTCTCTTCAGAGCGTGAGAAACAATTCGTAAGCTATAAATAAACAGGAAAGAAATTGAATAACAGAGCATTGGAACGAATGTGATGAGCACAGAAAAAAAAACTACATACACACACATAAAATGAGTAGTAAGCTGGGGGAAACAAAAAATATATAAAAACGCACACAGTTAATACCTGTTGTCGTCGCATGCCGTTAGTCATTTTAATTCCGATGCAAATGTACCATCTGCTCCCAATTGATCGGGGAATATGGGAAAAAATCGACCGAAGGATATGAGCTTGAAAGGAACAAGGGCATTCAATTTGATATAATTGGTGAGAACGAAACGCTCACTCTCTCTGCTTCATCACCAAAACAAATTCGTCAAACGCACCACCAGCCACCACACACTTTTTTCACTCTATCTCTCTCTGTCTCTCTCTCTCTCGTCTATCACATACCAAGGCAAACAATATGTGATCCCAATAAGATAGTAAATCGTTGTGTGTGCGGGGTTCATAACCGTTAATGCAGCACGGGCAATAACAATAACATTGGCTTATGCGATACGCTCGCATGGATTAAATGTGCATTAGCAACATGATTTGAACACACGCTACGTACACATTCCGAAACAATGGTGACGTCATTATCCTTTTTCCAGCTTTTCAATCAATCCTTTTTTTCGCTCTCACTTTTGATTGAACCCAATTGGCTCGCAATCGAAATTGAATCGTTACAAATACATTTCGTTTCTAGTGCTTTGGAATGGCAATTGTTTCTTGTCATAGAAATGAAAGTGAAATTGAGAGGAAGAAGAAGCGGAAAAAGGGTTAGCATTTTACTTCATTGAAAGTAGAAGTTTGCAATTAGCCAAGGATTACCGTTGTTTAATTGTTGACACTTTTTGTTATTATTCTTGAGTTTTTTGTGCAGTTTTTCCTTCATGGTCTTAGAATTTTATCCATAAAGCAATAGAGATTCTTACCTTGGATTCTTACAGTGGGCAATAGAGAGTCTCACTTTTGGTAGTGTGCCAATTTTCGATCATTGGATCAAGTTTCCGAGATTTGCTATGAACAATTGCTCGTTTAGGTTTTATTTCTCCTTTTCAGCGTTAGATGAAATGGAGAGCCATTGAAGTCGTTTACTTTTCTTGCATCGTTTTTTTCATTTTTTGTAATTTTTTCGTCTTTTTTATTCGTTTTTAGTTTTTTTTTTCACTTTGCTCCTTCATTTATTCAAAAAAAAAAACAATAATTTCCGTCGATTTTGTGGTCAGAAGTCAATGGCATTTTGGTCAATAAAATTCCTTTTGCCGATTGTTCCAAATCAATTTGCTCCAAATCGGAAATTGGTCATAAACCTAACTGCATGTCCAAATTCCGCGATGTAAAATATCGTTTTATGTAACGAACAATGTTTATAATAAATTTGTCCAGTTCAGAAAATGTTATAGCTCTATCTTTTCATTGGTGACTGACTCATTCGACTGAGAGTAGAAATAGGCATAGTTGTGTCGGTTGCAATTTATGAATTGCAAGTGGACAAATGGTTAATGGTTTTGAATGGGTTTGTGTTTATGGTCTGTAATTATGGTTTATGTATTTTAATATATTTTTTGTTTGTCATGCGTTCGCTCCGAAAAAACAAACACACCGTTTTTTTTCTCTCTCTTTTCAAACAAGGCCAAATTAAACATTTTTCATTTGAAAAAGGAAAATAAAAGCGAGCCTAGCCGGGTAAATTTATGACATTCGCTTGTTTCACGTCGCCGTTTTTGAGTGAAAAGCGTGCAAAACGTACAAAAATGGTTTAGTTGAATTTTGATTGCGCGGGCGCACGCGCATGCAGATTTTTTCATATCATTTCTCTCTCTCTCTCTCTGGCTGTTTCTTGAATGTGGATGGAAAATGGTTTGTTTGACGTATTGTTGCGGGGTCCAATTACAATTCCTTTTCGCCGACATGATCTCTCTCATGGGCTGTTGTGTGCGGAGGAATTGAACAGCATGGAAACAAAAGGCAACAAAATTGTATTTCTCTCGTTGAGTTTGTTTTCTGTGGCTCACGATTAGCGCTGAGCAGTACGTACCTTTCTATCGTTATTAGGCCCCGACGACGACGAGTAACGAGAGAACTGGTTTGTCGTGTGTTACGATGTAACAGTGGCATTATGCACAATATTCTCTCTCACTCTCATAGTTGCTTTTGTTGTTGCATTTATTTTCATCTCGTGCCCGGGCTGTTGTGGCGCGCGCTCATTCGCATCGTTTTCTGCCATGCCAACATGCCATTAGTATGTGAGCCGATACAATTCGATTCGATTCGTCGTCATCGTTGCCGGTGTTTTATTGCAAGCGATTTTCTTATTGTCGTCGATTTGTTTCTTTTGTATGCATTATATTTCGATTGCTTATTATGGATCGGTTTGTGCATAGGCAGTCGTGTGCGCGCGTTCCCTCATCGCTCGTTCGTTCTCTCAATACATATTTTTCCGTTGGTTGCTGCTGCTGCTGATTTGCTTTTTTTCTACTTTGCTTCGTTCCATCGGCCACACGATGCATTTCGTGAGAATACTGTAACCTTTGCGAGCGTGCGCTAGCACTCGACTCAGTGATTTAAATCTTTTGGATTGGTCGTTGTTGTTTTTTTGCTTGTTGTTGTTGGTGCTCGGCTCGGTACAGAGGTGGGCACAACTCGTTAACATGCGCGAAAAAAAAAAGAAATTGTAAGGACTATCTAACGGACTTAGTCCATGTATGTATTATTCATATGGTAACAAATGAATCGAATTTTTTGATTTGAAAGAGAGAAAAAGACACACACACTCTTCGCGACCATACACATTATTACTTTCGTTTGTGTTCGGCTTCGTCGTCATCATCGTTGTCTGTTGTTCTTTTCGGGGCCAATTTCAAATGGAACTTTTGCAATTATCACCAAACATGTTCCTCCGTCGAAATCACTTTGAAATGTGCTCATTTCTGTCACTTTGCTGCCATTAATTCGCTTGAATGAATAAACGTGCCGGTTTTTGGTTTGTCTCCATTCGTGTTCATTCGTTCGTTGGTTGTTTTCTTTTTCACACTTAATTCTAATGTCACCTGAATTAACGGAACAAATTTGCTGTCTTGTAAAATCATAAAAACGGTTTGTAACTCTGTTTCGGTGTGTTTGTTTTTCTTTTTTTTTCGTATGAATATTGCACAATTTTTTCGCCGAATTTCAAAGTTTCTCACCCGATCGGTTGGAGTCACTAACCGACTTACGTCATTATTTGCATTAAATATCGCGTTGCTGCTAAAAAGTCGCTCGCAATTGTGTCACCAAATACATAGATAACAATCGATCAATTTTGCATGATTTGCGCGATCATTTTTTATGTGCACGCTCATAAACGGCACATGTCGACGACGCCGAACGGGCGGCAGCTCCTCTTCGATAAAGTGAAGAGAGAAAACGAGATTGAAGTGAACACTCAAGTGAAAATGGGAAACGCAAATCGAATATTGCAAACATTTCAACCGATTATCAGATCATTTCAATCTGAACAACTGACTGAAGTGAACGAAATTGATGCATAATCGCTTATATAAAAATGGAATTATTTTTATTTCGTGCAACCATCGTCGATGCCGCCGCCACCGATTTCGTGCACAAGTTCCGTATTCAAAACATCATGATGATTTTCAGCGCACCGATCTCACCGATTCACAATGGGTTTCACTCTATTTTTGTTTTGTCTCGTTTCGTTTGAATACAAATAAATAAATTGGCAACGACAAACAAGGCTGGATATCCCGTGTGGAAATTTTTTGACTGTCTACACACTAAAAAATATCTGTAAGAATTTGCACGATAATAACAATCAAAATGGGATTTATATAACGAATCGTGTAAAACATTAAAATATCGTGTAATTTTTAATGTTTCAAAGTTGACGCAAACATTTGACAGATGCGTATATCGGGTAATAGTATTGACCAATTCATTGATTTGATTAAAATTATACGATATTTTATCGTTTTTACACGATTTGTCATATAAATCCATGTTTGATTGGTATCATCGTGTAGATTCTTACAGATATTTTTTAGTGTGTAACTCAGTCGATTGATTTGCGACATTAAGTGACTATTTTACTGACTAGAAGTGATTGTCTCGAACAAAATAAGCAACTGCAGTTAACTTTAATCACAAATCACTCTTAGTCAAAATGTCCCAAATTAGTCGACTGACTGAAAGAATAATCAAACGTGATTGTTTCCATACAAAATGCATGATTTCAATCAACTTAGCCAGTTTTAGTTGTGTATCACTACATACAGCCACATACAACTGGTGATCATTTTATTTGCACACGGGTATTTTTGCGATTCTCAAGAAAAACTCGCAACGGCAAGACAATCGATCAAGAAAACGACGATTTTTGCTGTCATTTGAAGAACACTTCTCAATGTCCGTCGATGATGGTTCGGTTTTAATTAGCGCGATCAATTCAATTAGATTTGATTGTCGATGGCTTGCCAGTTTCATTGGATGAAACGATTAATTTGGTATTTACAACTCGATTATTAGATTAGTTTATATCAAAACGCCCCCATTCATCGCAGCAGCTCATCAATTCGGAATGTGATCATTTCATTTCGTCTTCTTTTTCTTCTGAGCAACTCTGATCTCAAGCGACTTAAGGGCTAAGCATTGAATTGCAAAGAACTCTAAAAATTGAACTGGGAACGAGGTTCAACCGCATTGAGTTCAAGTTGAAGTGAATAAACTAACAATGAGTGTGATTGTTGTACAAATTGACAAGTTGAAGTCGGCACATGTCGACGCTTGAATTCTTGAAAAACAAGAACAAATTCAACGTTGGCAAAACCTCATGTCGGCAAAGTCAAAAATATATCATTTTCTGAAAAAATCTCATCAAAATGCTGACAAAGAACAAAAAAAAACGTCGTCTTCAAAAATGCGTCTTCACTTCGGTGAACAAAATTTCGTTGCTTCGTCGATGATTTTCAAATCATGCTTCTTCGACTTCGCTTCTTTGCATTCGATATCAAGAAAATGTGCCACGTTCTTTGAGCTTGGAATTGTTGATTTTAGTCGGCGGGACGGCAATTATATACATCTCGTGTTCTCGAGATATCTTCTTAACGAATCGGAAGAGAGCGGAAAAAAAACCTTTGGCACATTTGTGCACAAGCCTGTGCACAGTGTCAGACACAAGGCACACAGCGCACTCGCGCGCGCATTTACAATTAAATGCAATTTTATTTTTCACCATATTCATTGTTTATTGAATATTCGTATCGGATGCTGTGCAGTCGAGAAGAAGAAAGAAGAAGAAGAAGCAGAAAAGAAACAAATAAATGGACGGCTTAAGCCTTTAAATAAAAAAAAAGATACATAAAAGCGATATGTTGCGTTGGTCTATCAGAGTGCCGTCGACAAACAGAACGAGAGATATGTCGTGTGTTTATGTATTATTATTTTTTTTCACATTTCTTGAATGATTCGAAGAATAAAAGCAAGCAGCACTTTGAATCTAAAATGCGATGCAACAGAACTGAAGAAAAGCAGAGGAAGGAATATGGCGAGAAAGAGAGCGAGAGAAGAAGAAGCAGAGAAAAAAGCACGACAAAAACCACGAATCAAATTTATAGATGTATATACATAAACCGTTTAGAGCATGCCAATGCACAAAAGAGACTTGCACACCATATAGCAATATAACAGCAGTGGCGGCGGCGGCGCACCAACAACAACAACAACAATCATATCAAAACAGCCATATTACGAATGGCAATTCAAGTTACAAAATGTATATAAGCACGTGCTATGAACTTCATAAAAATCTTTCCCACGATCCGTTTTGATGGAAGAAACACATTCTTGAACACATAATCATTAAATACACGACCGAATGGAGCGAGAAAAAAGGCAGCCAAGCGGATGGAATGGCAGTGTGACAGCGATGGAATGACGAAGAGAAACAGAGAGAGAAAAGAAAACGACCAAATGACTTCACAGCCAGCAGCAACATAAATAACGCAACGTAGACGATAAAACAACAACAGCAATCATCGCAAACAGCAAAGAGGAGATATGAAAAAAAAACGACGACGACGACGACGACGACGACTACGACGACGATGACGGCAAACGAAACGAACAAGGCGGAATAAAAATAAATATGTAAGAAATATATGTTTATGTATATATCGAGCGCGATTTACTTGGGTGCAAGCCGAATGGAATTAAGCCAAAGAAAGATGAAGAGAAAACGGGGCTTAAGTCAATTTTAAGCGCAGGAAAAAAAAAAACCACCGACTTTTTTTTTCGGCAACAATTTAACTTTCAATTCGAATAACCAAATACGAATCGAAATCTTTGCCATTTTGCAGAAAACGGTTTTTGATTTGGTCCGGCTTTTCGAAATGGAAATTGATCGAACGGGCTTAGCGATGGTCAGTTGGTTGGACCGAAGTAGGCATGTTTTTGTTCGGCAATAACACGCGATAAGTGTCAAAACTAGGGCCAAGCATGGGATATGTATTTACTCAATATACCAATTGTGAAATAAATATTTATCGAGGGCATTGCATGCATTGTCGTATGAATGGTTGTTACTTTTTTCTGCTGTTTTCGAAGGCAGTGCGCGCGCGCGACTCACTGTACTTTACTGTACTGTGCATGCAAAAACAGCACGTCCGTGGAAGTAAACGCATGTATTATTATATTATTTTTTTCTCTCTGTACACAGGCACACGAGACAAAAGACACGAGCCACACACGGGTCAAGTCCACGCCATGGCAACAACGTTTCGCGATCGAATTCGAACGAAAGATCCAGAGAGAGAGAGAGAGAGAGAGAGAGAGAGCGACGAAACCAAAGATTTTGTGTTTGTTGGCCGAATACTATTTTGTGCACTTCATGTTCATAATGCACTTACAAACTACCTGCACCTATAGCCAATACACACACACACACACACACACACACACACACACACCAAATGCCAATACACGAAATATCAGCATATTTATCAGTCAATCTATTAAACTTAGACGGGGGAATTTTCTAGATAGATTGTGTGAGCATGTGTGCGCGCGCGAGCGAGCGGGCTCGTTTCAATCCGTTTCGATATGATATGAATGATGATGAAAAGCGTGACCCATGATGCTGATTCAGTCAGTGTGTGTGCTTTTTTTTCTACTTCTTCTTTATCTCTTTCTCTTCTTCCTATTTTCTTGCTTTTGGACTGTGTGTGAATGGCGTTGATGTGAGCGAGGTGCGCTCGTTCGCGCACACGCACGCACACTCGCCTTTGCTTTGCCCGAGAGTGCTCGTATTGAACATTTCCTGTCCGACTGTGGGAACCAAAGGCAGGTGCAAGAAGATTTTCAACTGATTTGTTATGTGTTTTCTTTTTCTCTGATTACATTACGTCGTTGTCTTTTTGATTCGTTGCTGTTGCTGTTGTTGCTGTTATTGTGTATTTGTGTTCGACTTTACTATACTCTCTCAACGGTGTGTGTTTGAATCATCGCATTCTCAAAACCATCACCGAGTATGCGTGCTGCTGCGTTATATCTCTTTTTTTCTCTTTGCTCTACTCCTTCTTCTTCTCCACTCACTCTTTGCAACACAGTTTGCTGCGTTTTATTATTGCTTTTGATGTGCAGTTTAAGTGGTTGCTCCCGTTGCTTGTTGAAACATGAAATCAAAACAACAGAAAAATGGCAAGAATAATCGTATCATTTCTGCGCTTGTTTATGTTGTTGCTGTTTTTTTTTTGCTTTATTTATTGCCAGTTTTTTTTTCTAATTTCACATTAAATGGACAATGTTAAGGTTTTATCTTTCCGGTTCGTTTTTTTTCTTCAATGAACACTTTGCCAATTAGAATTGATAGTCAACGGCACAATTTACATGGCGCATGAAGTACACTTCATTATTTTTTCTTCTGACGTTTGGTTTTTTTCTAGTTCTTGGGAGTTTTTTTTCCCTGGTCTTGCGGTCTTTTCATTCAGATTTTCCATCATTTTTGCTTTTGTTTTCATTTTTTTATTCCATTTTCAATTATTTTTCCTTCTAATTTTGCCCTTTTCATGTATTCAATGCTTTAACATATCATTTTTTGAACTAAGTAGCCTTCCATCCATTAGGAATAATCAATGATTTCGTTTCCTAGTAGCCGTCCAAAGAAAATATTGAATTCGTTCATTCATCGAACAGACAGCTTGCAATACTTAATCAATTCAATGGCTGCAAAAATTTGCTTACTTCGTAATGTGTATTTAAATGCCATCTCAAAGAGAAATGTCATTTCAAAAGAATGAATTTCGTTCGAACGGTCACATTTTCAATGGAAAAAAAGAGAGAAAAAGAAGAAACGATCGCCTCGAGTCAAGTAAAAACTTCTCATTTCGTTCAAAAATCCTTAAGGCAAAATGTAGCGTGTGTGTATCGGATCGCATGCAGTGGAATAATTGTAAATGCAAAATCATTTCCGATGCCCGAAAACGGTTGGCTTCCAGAAAAAAAAGAGCATGGCAACATTTCTTGTGAAGCCATAAAAGATCGATCGCTTTGGTATCTATTCATAATGGGTAGATATATGTGTATGTTATGTTTCAGCTTATGGCTTATGAGAATTGGCTGTCATAAAAAAAAGTAATGAACAAATTTGCTTCATTCAAAAATTGCACGTGTTTTCTTAGCAAACAAGTAAGCAAGCACAAAAAAGGCCGAAAACAAGGGAATGGAAGGTAAGCAGCAAGAGAGAAATGCAGGTCGTGAGAACAAGTGATACGTGCGTAGAGCTCTCAACTGACCTGTGCAATGGTGCACATGTTTATGTGTCCTTTCAAAGTCAGCACGAATTAATCCGCACCGAGCTGAAACGAGCAACAAAAAACAAAAAAGCAAACCCTCAAAAAGGAACACGAAAAATATGTACATGTTTGAAAATCAATTAAAATCCATTGTTCAATTCATATTTGCCTCTGACCTGCCGTGCCGTGTGTGTTATAAACAATAAACACATTTTTTGGGTTCGGTGCAAGTGAAGGTGATATTTACATAAACCTCAAAATTCGCTCGTTTGAGAAAAGAAGCAATTGAACAACACCGAAAATTATGACTTTGTTTTTACTATATCCTTTAACAAGACTAGATGCGACGTCACAATTGTTTTGCCCGAATGAATGGGCCGCAAAACAAAAGGCTATGCAAATTTTAGGAACAACGATCAATGGATTAGGCACCTTTTATCTCTTCACGTCGTTCCTTTGGTATATAAGTATTGATTCTATACATGTACTATGTACCATTGCACTGGCACGTACAATTCTCTAATGTAAATATACGAGGTCGTCAATGAGAGAGAGAATCGGTAGTAAAAACAAGTGAGATAAACTTTATTGCTGTCGTCCGTATTTCGGGCTTGACAACGGTTTTGGGGGAATTTTCATCGTGTCGTTCTCCATTCCAATTCAGCCCAAGACGGCTTTTTGTTTTCTGCAGGTCTTAGCACTTGCCTTTTGGCACAGTGAAATAGAAACAGATAAAGGAAACAGGTAATATGGAAAATTCTAGGTAGGTGCATATTCCTTATCCAACCGACAACATCATCGGAAATCGTGCCCATTTGCACATTCGCTCCGACCACGCACCAAACATTTTTTCACATACATATCTATGTGATATTATTGAATGCATTCCGAAAATACGTTTTTAGTGAGAGAAATTGAAAAAAAGAGGGAAATGCACGTTCGAATGGTCATTCGCCAAGTGAGAGAGACCGACGAAAAGATAGGATTTACGATGAGCAAGAATTTTTCAACATTGTTTTTAAATCAACAGTAGAAAAGCTTAGTATCCGTCTGCCTTGGTGACTCATAAAAAACCCACGTAAAATGTTTATCAAAAATCGCAATCGCGATTCACAACGACGAGAAAAAAGAACATGACCTGACTTCCTTTTTATCTATCTCGGTCAGGTCATAATTCCTTCTTGGAATATGGCGCAATCGCTTTCTTTTTGTTTGAACAAACGCTTTTTTCCTGTCGTCCAAAAATACGTTCATGGCCATTGGCCACCGAATCGCCATCATGACCTAATGAATTAATGAATGAAAAAAAAACGTACGTTACGATTCAATGAAATAGGAAGATCTTTTTTCCAACCTTAATCTTCGATTCGTTCGCTCTTCCTCACCTTCTTTCAGATGAAATACGGTTCATTTGAATGAAATGACATTTGTTTTCTTTTCATTTGGCTCATGTTATTTTTAACATTTATTCGTTAAAGTATTTGCCACTGTGTATTCCTTCGAATTGTTTCGCATGCATACAGACAGTTTTAATCCAGCAATTGTGAACCAAATTCTTAGTCTGATGAACATTTAACCCAAGCAAATTGGACATCATAATTAGTTTGGATTTGGGTTTCGTTTAGGAAGAAATGGACTGATTTCCTCTCTTGCTTTTCAAAATGCATCTCAATAAATTTGCATCCAATACTAATCCACACCATTTTTAATGCATTCACATCCAAAGTGCTAATGATTTGTGAAGAAAAATTCTTCGAACAATTGTGGCCATTAGGCAAAGCGGCCGAGCTTCCTTTCGACGAACACACATATTGAAATGGATGCACAAATAAATGCGTACGTTTATGAAGAGGCTCATGAAGGAAGCAATAAGGAAATATTGAACCGGCATTAAAATCCATGTTTTATGCAAATGTACCAGAATTATCTCTGCTCCAACAGCAATTCCAAAGAACATGCCGTAATGAATTCGTAGCTTGCAGCCAAAGACTACGTCTACCTGTGCACATACAACAAATTTGCCTATCTTCGAGAACAATGTTTCAGTTTTTCGTTGGTGTTGTCGAGTTTTTTGTTCGTTGCTCTTGTCTTTCGCTTCAGAAATTTACCTACCTGACAGAACAAATACTGTCTGCCAAGTGGAGAAGAAAAAAAACGAACAAAGTGACTCTCTGAAACCGAAAGGAGAAAAAAATCGAACCTCTTTTGAAGAATCAACGGACATATTCGAGGTGCTTTTGAATTGAAAGGCAAAAAGCGATGTGTTTTCTAAATAATCGAGGCTACTTCTGAAATGAATAACAAAAATGCAAAAGATTTATGTGAAAAAGAGGGCAAAAGCGCCGTAAGCGATTGATGGAATGACGACAAAAATTGGCCGCGAATCGACATATTAATAAATTAATGGAAAATTAGCCGGTAATTATTGTAATAATGGCACAAATTTTTGCTGGTTCATCGAAAAGCGTGGGCAAGTGAGTACGCGCGCACAGTTCAGCACATCACAATCCAGACCAGTGCCAATTGCTACCAACAGAAGAAGACACACCAACTCATCCGTTGCAATTTTACGCAGAGGCGATCGGTTTGAAAAAAATTTCGGTGGGTTGACCACCCAGCGCAAAATAATGATCGGTTTATTCTTCCATACGCAGAACCCACGCACGTCCGTTTTCAGAGTCAGTTAATCGAGAAAAGTACACACACTTACACGATGTGGAGCATGGAACAAGGAAAAACTAATTTTTGCCGTGTGCGTGTGCACATTTGGTTCAACAACAAAAGCCCTTAAATTTTGTAATAACTGCACCGCACACGTACATTATCGCAGAATCCATCATTCCATCTTGGAGAGAGAGAGAGAGAGAGAGAGAGAGAGAGAGAGAGAGAGAGAGAGAGAGAAAGACCGCACCGATTTACTTGTACAAATTAATACAATTCAGCCGTCTGTGTTCCGTGCTCCTTCGTTGACTCGGTCGTTGTTTTTTTTTCTCCATAATAAATGTACAAAAAATGCTGTGTTTATGTGCATGATGCTCTCAGTTGGGCAATCTCGGCAACACTTTAGCGACCGCCGCGTTGAGTAAAACATAGAGATAATCGAGGCAGGAGCAAAGGCAATTCTGTTCTTTTGTTGCTGCTGCTGTTTTCTTTCTTTTATTATTTTAATGAATGAAATTAAAGGAGGTTCCATAATTAAATTGTTAATTATTTGACCGAGCATCCCTGCTCTCGACTCAAACTCAATACGATCGCACATTAACGTTGATCCTTTCTGTTTTCTTTTCGGAATGTTTGTTACTTTTTATGCGACGGAGGCGCACGGAATATCGATAAAAAGTGTATACATTCGGTAAGAACGTCTGGAAGAGTCTTTCTTTTTCAACGTCGAGGCCGAGTGAGAGAGAGAGAGTGAGCGCTCGTAAAATTAGCACACAAAAAATGAGCCACAAATCGCCCTTGTGGGCAATTGGGCTTGATCATGCACTTCTCTTTTAATGAATTGCCTTTTTATTTTATTCTCCAGTTTTTTCTATACTGGAGGTCCTTTGCGCGTAGAGATAAATGTTAGAAACGGATTGCCTGGCTGGTTTGTTGTTGTTATTTTTGCTCGTACCTACCGCCGAACAAAAAAAGATGCATGGCCGATATTTCTTCTTCTTCTTTTTTTGGCAGGTTGCACACACAAAATTTCAACAAGTTCGATCATTAAACCAGATCGGTTCTATGCTTATTAAGTCATTTTCCTGCAGAAGAACAAGAAGAAGAGCCAAAACCCCACACACGCACTGCACTGGCCGAATAAACCACCCGATCGCATATAATGAAAAATGACCAATTCATTTTGGACGAGAAGCATGTTATTTCGGAAATGTTTTTTTTTATAAATCAACTCATACACAAAATTAGACCCATACTTACCGTGTCAATAATAAATCGGCAACAGAGAAAGAGATTTTGCGGTAGATCTCTCTCTCTCTCTCGGTAGCCATCGCTCCGTCGCCATGGTCGAAATAAAGGAAATGTAACGTCTCAATAAATTCAAAATCGAAATTGGACGCAATATTATCGGTCAATTCAATCGACTCATTGGGTCTGTCTTTGAAGATCCGTCCATACCAATTACCAATTTCCTCATTTCGAATCCGAAACCAAAACAATCGAATGGCCGAGCTATTAATAGGTTTTCGTTTTTTTTTTTTCTTCTATGAGTTCAAGAATACACTCACAAAATTCATAATATTTAAACGGCGATGAAGAGAGAAAAAAACGCAACTCAAACCAAATCAATAAATTCTATTTTTAAACCCTCCCGGCCTAAATGATCCATATCACTTGTGAATTTGGTGAGTCTTTGGTTTTGTTTGTTTCGGTCATGGTCATTCATGCATGCCCACCGATGATGTTGTACGCTCGCGCGCACAAGCACCCTACCATTGAAAATGAAAATCAAGTTTCAAAATAAACAAAGCGAAGAGCAGGGAAAAAAACACCAGAGAATGCGTATTTCATTCGAATCGGAACCGGCCGAATCAAAATTTATGTGAAGGCGAAAATATCAAATTGTGAATTAAATGGTCAATTGTACGTCAGTGTCGCAAGCAGTGTTCGATTGATAGAGAGAGAAGAAAAAAAAGAAGTCACGAGGGAAACGATCGATAGAACGAGACAAAGCGCAACCAATAGATCGAAAAGTGCTATTGGTTTGGCAAGACATTGATCAATGAAGATGAAAAACGAATGAAAAAAAAACAAACGAAAACAACAAAGTGCGAAGACCGCAATCGACGTGAAGAGTGGAGCATACACACCGAACAAAAAACGGTAGCAATGGCATTAACAACGAAAATTTTTCAATGCTATTCCATGCGGAAGCATGTGAATGTTATTTGCGAAAAGAAAAAAAACTAAAATCTTGAACTATTGTGCCGGTAACCTAATCTCAGAGTTTACCAAAAAAAAATGTATATATACACATATCGTGTGTTGCGCGCGTTCGCATTCACCGTTCATATGATATACGACTGTGATGACGATGAACGAAGGCATCGACTTGGTGTTAGCGATGTACTTGCCGTGAAAACGAAAACAAAATGCTGAAATGAACAGACAAACACACACTCACACACAAAACAGTCGAAAAAAAAATGATTTTAATATGAAGCGGTTACTATCTGCAATGTTAACAGGAAGTGAGAAGCGTGCACGAATCTCTTGTTGACCCATTAGCATACATAATCGCCGTTCAATGATATTTTATTCGGTTGTGTACGGTATGTGTGTGGAGTGGCAGTAAGCGCTGCTAAGTGCGGTGTATAATAACAACAACAACAACAACAACAGCCACACCAAAAACAAATCAACGGAGGCGAAACATATTTGATAATGCACATAGTTGTGCGTGTTGTTGGCCCATGCCATTGCCCGGAAGATGTTGTCGCGGTTTTTTGATGCTTTGGGCAAGAGAGCTTTTGAATGAAACAAAATATGTGTCTGTAGGTTAACTGTTGACGCAAAAAAAAACACACACAACAAACAAGCTAGACGAACACTGAAGGTATTCCCAGCACAAATTACTTAAAAAACCTTGGATCAATCACATTTTAGCACTAGCGCGACATATATTTTTCATATTCTTCCATCCTCTCCACGCACGTTGTTGGTTTTTTTTTCTCGTCTATTTATCTCACCTATGGTCAATTTTTGGATGATTTGGTGTGTATCACGTAGTTCACTTTTGAGCAGCGTTAATCGTTTTCGTTTAGCATCGCGTCTCAAATCTCACGATGAAAGCAAATAATTTTCAACTTGAAATGTCCAATGAATCGTGAAGTAACATCAATATAATGCAATCATTTCCAATTCTAAGTATCTCAAAAGACAACACACAAGTCACACCTCTCTTCCCAATTGAACAACTTAGTCTTCGAGCTGTTTGTATTCCTTGTCGATCGATTGCTGTTCTATGCAGCTTCCAGGTTGTTCTAATCAAATACGATTACGATTACAACATTTCTGGTTTATTTGTGTTTGGGGAGTCTCGTGGCTTTTGCGTTTTGTCCACTTTATTACATCGTGCATCGAGGGTCTCATTTTAAAATGCTCGGCGTGTTAGTTCGTGCGACATAATGTTTGCCGAGATGATATTCGATTTTCTGACAATGAGTCTATTGAACATAGAATACGAGAGGAAACGAGCGTTGGACAGATCAATAAACAGAGGGACATATCGCCAAAGAGAGAATGGGCGAGATAGAACCAGTGTGAATGATTGGGTATGAAAGAGCGACTGTGTGTGCGAGTGACAGAGAGAGAAAAGGTTAAAGAGTGAGACAGACAGAGAACGAACGAACCGAATGTGACGACTTGTTTTCGGCTATTCATGGAATTCATTCGCCGCGATATTTGACCATGCACATTTTATTGACATAGATCATGAGTGGAGTCTCACTGACATTGACCATATTTTTTTTCTCTTCTCGCTTCTGTTCATTTCGCTTCTTCCGTTGTTGTATTGGTTTTTCTGAGGTGTGCTTGGGTCGTGTGCGATCGCGTTCATATCTGTTTTTTTTTGTTATGCTAATGAAACGGCAACAACTGGCTTTGGTTCGAGTTTTCAACTTCATACATATAATACGATGTATCTTTATAGATGAATGATTGATCTAATGATATGCATGAATATCGTGCCATTGATCGAAATTGGTTGAGCTTCATTCGACGCACAAATCAAAACTAGATCTGTTGGCTTGGGTTCTGTGTCAAAAAAACAAAACGAATGAAAAATTCTACGTTTTGAACCCGATTGAAATAAAGAGAAAAAAAAAATAGTTCACAATTGTTGTTTTTATTGTGTTTTAAGTGAGAAGATTAGCAAAATGTCATCTTTACACCCAAAAACAAAGCGAGCTTGTTTTTGTCAGGCGCTGAAAAATGTCGAAAGAAATCGGCCCCAGCTAGAGAAAGAGAGAGAGAGAGAGAGTGAGAAACAAAAACACAGATCAAACAAAAACAGACAACAAATTATAGTCGTGTTCACAGCTTTTTTTTTCTTTGCCTTTCGCTTCATTGTTTTTGTTGTTCTTCTTCTTCTTTTAACTTCTTATGTGTACTGTTAATGAACTGCGCGCGATAACTCGTGTCCAATACACAACAGAAGAGAGAACAAAAACAATCCAACAACAGAAGAAGAAACAAAAAAAAAAACACACATTGAAAAGAATGAACCAAGGGGAGCGCGCGCGCGACATCAAATAAGCGCGCTTAGCCCAACAATAGTATGAAATAACTGCGCAAAACCAAACAAATTTAGCTGCTTTAGCCTTTCGGACGAACACAAAAATATTAGTTTTTCGAACCATTACGTTGACTTATGGCATCATTCTGCGCTTCGCTCTCAGCGCTATTTGTTTTGACCGTGTTTGGAATTTGTTTGGCGTTTATTACTCTTCTGTGTGAAAGAGAGATCAAATCATCTCGCCGAGATGTGTTTACGAAGCATTTCGCGCAAGCGAAGATATAGATTAAATGAATTATTGAACTTGGTAATAATGGCAAGTGGTTTTGTTGATTTGAGTAATTTGCGGCTCTCGCGCCGTTCAAACCAAACAAAATATCCATGAATGAGCCGAGAAGAAGAACGAATCATGCCGTTTTACATGTAAATGAGATCGCAAAAGATGACGAGAAAGAAAAATATACACCGAATCTTGAACGTCATTTTCAACCGAAGTGAAGTAGAAACAATAAAAAAAAACCACACAGCAAGAAGGTCGAAACCAACCAATAACCCGTCAACGGATTTTTGTAAACACGAACTCTCCGGCTCTCTTTCTATCTCTATCTCTCTCTCTCTCTCTCTCTCTCTCTCTCTCTCTCTCTCTCTCTCTCTCTCTCTGTGTGTGTGTGTGTGTGTATCTTCTATTTTCGCAAATTCAACGTCATTGTGAATAAATAGCGTACAATTGAATACTTTTCTGGAAATATTAACAAATTTTCGCACCCGTTGTTTAACTGTACACCAAGCCTATATGACACGGTCAAATGTTAATTTTCGTTTGTAAAACCAATTTTTCGGCGGGTTTCAACTATTTTGTTGTTTCATTCCATGTTTTTAATTGTGCTTTTTTTGCGAGTTTTTTTTGGCACTTACAAAAGTTGTGTGTGTATGACGAGGTTCTGTAAAAAAAACAGTTTCAAAGCAAGTTCTTGGAATTTCCATTTTTCCGTTTGAACAGTCTGGTGTTTGAATTCCAATCGATATGACGCAAATTGTGAATGAACTGTATCACATTCATCAATCGTCATCGACGAATCGTATCATGTTGCTGTTGCACAATTCCATTTCTTTTCCAAAAAAAAAACACACAAACAGTGAGTGACAAATCCATTTCATTCATGGATATTAACATACCATACCGTTGGAATGTGTCACCAAAGGAATAACCGGAACAACAACAAAAATCCGTGTATGAAAAATATTTGCATAATTCAGTGAACGAAGCAGAGGAAAAAAAGCGCACACAAGCACACAGTGGTCGATCTCTGTGCACAGTGATCGTAATGAATAAGAAGTTTTTATTCATAGGCGGCACAATCCATTTCCTTGGTCGCCACGGCTGCTGCTGCTGCAACAGCACCAACGACGACGACGTCGTCGACGAAAAATTTCTTTGTGTGGCAAATGGCAATTACGAAAAGTGTTATGAGAGCGCGCATAGACGCGACTTCATTGGCGTAATACGAACAAAAAATACTGCAATGACTCTATGTTATATGAGCGCGCGTCCGTTCAGGCACTCGAGTGCTTTGTTTGTGTATTCAATGTTCATTCTATGGTTCTCTCTGTTTTCTTTTACATTTCATTTTGAATTTTATTTTAACAATATCATAAATGGTGTACACGAGTGTGCTGAGCACGCTCAGCTACATTCCCATGCAACATTCATTCTAGCTGGGCATGAGAGTGAATTAATGCCCGACGTTGCTGTCGTCATCGTCTCGATCATAGCTGTATTCACTATGTACTGTTTCATGCGTCGTTGTTATTTCGTCTATTCGTAAAGAATTAAATGAATCGATGGGTGAGAGTATGTGCATGCGTATGTGTATGTGTATGCAAAGCAAGAGAATGAAGAACGTTCGCGCGTTACTCACTCGAGTGATTCGTGTGCGAGCGCAAAGGGGACATTCAAATCGCTTCGTTTGGAAATTAATTTTTGTTTCCGTTTTCTTTTGCTGCTGCTAATGCTGCTGCTGCTGCCGCCGCTGTAATGAAATCGAGAAAAAGAGCACGTCAAAACGGAATTGAAAAAGAGAATATGAAGTGTGCTAATCGACTATGATTAATCACATCATCAGATGAACCTCGTCTTAGGTAATTTTAGATAATTATGCGTGCACAGCAAAACGCATATTTGATCCCATGGACGTGTGTGTGCGCGTGCGCGCGCGCTCGCCCAACGGACATCGACCACTCGATTTGGCTCAAGCCAAACCAAGCTCTCTCTCTCTCTCTGCTTTCATTGATGATTTACGGCCAATGGTAATCATCTGAATGTAGACTCTATACGCATGCCAATTGAAACCACACGACGCCCAGAGAGAGAGAGAGAGAGAGAGAGAGAGAGAGAGATTGAGAGGAACGCTCGATCGTTGGTGTGGATGCGAAATATATGCGTTCTAATTACAATGACTTGTGCGCAACATTCTGCCAAGTAAACAGAGTCGCTTGGCATGGCTAATGTAATCGTTGTTATTCGACACACAGAGACCGACATTGATCCGAAGTTAAGTCGTTTCGCTTGAAACGAGAATTAATGTCGACAAAGAACAATCTTTTTCATTGTAGAATAGTTTGCAGGCGATTTTTGCTTCATGCCAAATCTTTTTGAATGCAGCATCAGCTCAACCATTTTCTTTCATACGATTTTTTCTTCACGCAAAATTCTTATGTATTTCAACTCTTTTTTTTTCGATACAAAATTGTCAAACTCTTTTTTCCATGCAAAATTTGTCGAATCGTTTACATCATCTTGATTCATATGCGAAAGTCTTCCTTCTGAAAAGAGATTGATCGTTTAAATGTAACCAAATTGGCCAAAATTAAATTAAATGCTTCTTGTTGAAAAACATTTTCAATTAAATCGAAAAATAGGTCCTTTGGCGATGCCTCGAAAAATATCAAAGAATCACAATTGTCTTGAGCAAAAAACCGCTGTATGAATTTGTCTCTTTAAAAGATGTGTTTATGTCGTATTTATTATGGAACGAAACAAGAACCAAAAGAAAAGCACCGAATCGTTGCCATCGAATCAAGAATGCACTTCCATCGATGAAATGCGTAAGCGCATGATCAGCCAACAAAAATATGCACAAAGTGTTACAATGTATCACAAAACAAACATGTATTAAATTTTGAAACATGCACTTCATCGGACACTAAAAATGTGACCGAAACACACATGAAATTATTGCATCTTGAATTTTAGCCCAATTAACGATGTACGATATTTTTTATTTCGCTCTTGATGAGCACACATTTTGGGTATTTTTGCTGATTTCATTGTATCGTGTGCATCTCATACGGTAATGCCATAGAACCATATTCAGTTTTTAAAAAAAACATAGCGGTTGCAACTGCATCGAGACGCTGAGAAAATAATCATAATAAAAGTTTAATGCAAAATTTAAAAAAAAAATCGTTTACCAAACCAAAGGGAAAACGAACACGATCTAAAAGACGACGAAGACGATGACGTCGAAAGGAATATGAGTAGTAGAAAGAAAAAAACCATCAAAGTTCCCTTTTTTACACAATTTATATGCATGTTGTATTATATAATGTTGTCAAGTTTGAGGCACAGTCAAATGCATAGAACTCTTTTGCTAGCCCATTCAGTGAAACAGAAGAGAAAAAAATCAAAGAGGAAAAAATTACAACAACAACAACAAGAAATAGAATAATGAGACGGAACGAAAAATAAAACGATGATGGAAAAAGAAGAAGAAGAAGTATTCTCTCGGTTCGAATGAAAGCAATCATCATGCCATTGCATTCAATATTATTCTTGATTCAAACGTTCTTTTTCTTAATGTTCAAAAACTCGTAACGATCCCTCTTATACACAAACGAACAAGAGAGAGAGAGAGAGTGTGTGTAGTCATTTTCTTAGTACTTCTTCTTTCGGCTGTGCTGCTTGCTTCTCTGCTCTTTTTTTTTTTTTCGATGCGCACACTTTGTTCGCATTCCGAACACGCAAATGTGGTAGCAGGCTAGAAAGACACTATGAAACATACGAGAACCATACGGAGAAACAGAGAGAATGAACGAGCAACACCGAACATAGAATAGACCCTATAGAATGGAAACACTGAAACGAACGTATACGTGTTTGCATGTATTATATTGCCCTATACACACTCTCTATACGCGAGACTCCTTCTCTGCCGAACCCATATAGAAAACAGAGGCTCAAAGCCTGCCTGCCTGTGTGTCGGTCGTTGCTGCCGTTGTCGCCGTCGTTGCCGTCGTCGTCGTCATCGTCATCGGTTGTTGTATCGTCTCTCACTCACTGCTCTCCGTACGTATTACTTTATGTACATATAAAACGGCAGCTGCAACGGCAAAATCACAGGTGGCCGACTCGTGTGGGAAATATACTCAGCAGTAGTTTCCCACGAGTTGTGAATACCACGGACGTGGTATAAAAGCAGGCCGGAGAGCGATGGTTAAGTCATTCTGAGTTCAGCTCTCGTTCAGTAAACATTAAACGAAGAAACGAAAAATTATTTGCTTCAACACAGTCTTTCGTCTGTTTGTTTGACTTTGGAATTTTTTCGTTCTAGTTTGATCGCAATATATATACACAAACGACTGTAACAGTTTTTATTGTTATTCAGTGACAAAACAAGAGAAAAGTAAAAAGCAAAACGTACAAACAATTTTTGACGTTTTACTCCAGCGAAAAGTGAAAAGTGAATTTCGAGCGAATTTTCAAAAGAAAAAGTTCTAATTTTTTTGCGATAAAAAAACACACAAAAAAAAACAAATCCAGTCAAAATGGTTTACGCAGTTCAACAACAACAAAGTGTCATCGTGAAAGGAAAATCATCGGGCAATTTGGCATCGCTCGAACCATTGTCACGCACCTATCAATACAGAAAAGTCATGAAGCCAATGTTGGAACGTAAACGTCGTGCCCGTATCAACCGTTGCTTAGATGAATTGAAAGAATTAATGGTGACCGCTTTGCAAGCCGAAGGTGAAAATGTCTCAAAATTGGAAAAGGCCGATATCCTCGAGTTGACCGTTCGTCATTTGCATAAATTGAAGCGTCAACAACGTTTAGCCGCCAGCCCAGTCATCGAAGCCGATCGTTTCCGTGCCGGTTTTACACAAGCCGCCAATGAAGTGTCCCGTGTTTTGGCCAGTACACCAAATGTGGATGTTGGTTTAGGCAAACGTATCATGTCACATTTGGGACATCGCATTAACGATCTCGACAAAGTGCAACCATTGTCCATTCATGTTGGCCAAACCATCTACTCGCCAGCTTCATCACCATGCAGCGAAAGCCAATACGCAATGCCATTGACACCATCATCATCGCGGTCATCAAACAGTACATCACCCTCACCACGACCAAATGACTACACCACAAACATTCATCAAGGTCTCCTTAAAGTTGCACAAAAAGAATGCTGGCAACCATGGAAATGAATCATCTCGTTTGATGCAATTCATTCATAATCAACAACCATCACCATCCATCAAAACACATTGATTCTTCCATTAGTTTTGTTTAAGCGTTAAAAAAAACTCTTCTTTTTATCCATTCATTTGAAAAAAAGAACGAAAAAAGCACAATAATATTGATCTCGTAACTGATTAGATAAATTGATTTTAAAGAAAATGCATTGAAATTGTTAAAGTAAAAAAAAGCTTTAAATAGTTGTTAAGTATGTGATATTATAACATTGTAAGCAAAATGAAGAAAATTTGATAAAGTAAAGAAAATAAGATAAACAGATGAAATAATATCTGAATAGTAAATGAAAACACATGGTCTTTCAATTCTTGAAACATTCTTCTTCTTTTTTTTGCAGCATCTTTTTTTCAGCTTTTGATCATCTCTTTGCAAAACAGCCAAATTAGCATTTCATACAGCAAAAGAGCGGTTCTGACAAATCAGTTCAGAGTAAAATGATGCCATTGATGTTTTTTTTTAATCACAAAAACATTATTTATTGATGCATCATACCGTGAATCTGCTGCCATACAATAATTATATGTTTTTTTTCTCTCCTCTCATCTGAACACTCTTGTTCAATGTCATCACCGAATTCGATGTAAACATTCACACACCAATACAGTTCATGTTGTATGGGCCGCACTGTATATACTGCGAGCAAGAGTTGTGTCCGTTATTTTTGGCGCACGTGAACTTGACGTCTCTCTAAGAAGAAGGACACAAAAAATGACAACCAGAATTTTTTAACGAGAAAAAAACACACACATTAAATACGCATCCTTTCGAGGTCAATAAACATTCGAAAATAAAATGTGTGTTTTTTTCGCGATGTCGCCAAAAAATAATGAAAAAATCACATCGCAAGCATTTAGCATCTAAAGACCTAGTCACACATATTTATCGTAAATTTCATTGTTGCCATTTTCAGGGCTACTCGCAATCGCGCGCGCGCGCACGCTTACACACCGAACGAACAGAAAAAATATTATTCACATTGGCGCGAATGGTCATTACAAATTTCCATATCGACTGATGGAACGAGACAACGACAAAAAAATTGGATGCAAAAATCAACATCATGGTTAAAATAGTAAACACGTGACATGATACACTTCATACCGCAGTGTGTTTACAGTACACTCATTCACGATCCATAGTTGGAATTGGTTCGAAACAAAACAAATCGATCGCATCTTTTTCTGGTGTAAAATGTACTAAGTGATTGGATTGGATTTTTTTTTGGTTTTAGTTGAAAACGGAAAAGAAATGAAGAAAAAAAGTTGAAAATTGCTTCGATTCGGGAAGTTCGAATGAGACATTGAAACGGTTGTCTTGCTAATCGAATCAATATGAGGTAAGGTAAGTCTTTGGCATACTGACGCTTCATATAAAATCGAATGCAGCCGTTAAATTTGTTAAACTGCTGCTACCATCTGTGCATGTTTCCCATTGAAACCGACGATCGTCCAACTAGAAAAAAAGCTTTTTTGAAAAATGCGACGCGTCCTCCATCCAACTGGCAAACACATGTCGAAGCCAATCGAAGCCACGCCAAACCGTTTTCAGTACAACTTTTAACCAAAATTCGAACCATTCAGTCGAGACACACAACTTTGGCAGTACTAGATGTGCGGTGAATGTCTCGGCTCGACGAAAGCCCGTGAAGCCCTTCGAGAAATGGAAAACGATAATGCAGATGCTCCAGTCGTGACCAACATTATCGAGGCATGTCGATTTTTAAGGAGTGTGAATCACGACATACGATTCGAATACGTTCCCTTGACAAAGGTAAATGAAATTCAATTCCAAGGATTTTTTTTCGTGTAACTAGGAACTTGAAAGGTCATCTTTTCATTTAATTTGTAAACAATTTTTCCATTTTGAGAATTATCATGAATAATCAAAACAATTTTTTTTCTCTGGAATTCAAAAAAAAGAAGAAGTTTGAATTAACGAAAAAAAAGAAGAAGAAGAACATACTTGAATGTTGTTACAGAATTGTCGTTGATAAATCGTTCGTAGCGACAACAATAGTTGATGGAATGAATGCCAACACCAATACAGATGAGTGTACGCACCCAAAAACCACTACATACAAAAAGCGGACGAACGAACGAAAGAAAAACACTGTGTAAATTGGATGAAAATCACCGACACATCATACACAGACACGCACACTTGCTCTTTTCTTTATGTGCTCGTCTTGTTCACATTCCCCGAAATCTGCCATTTATACACACAGTGCATGGAGTGTGTTTGGAAATCCATACAGATTGAATTTTACACGGTGCGACGTCGCCCACAAGTGTACATACATATCCTATATCCATATATCTATAGACATAAAATAAATGGAAAAAACGAGAAAACGGCAACACACATACAATTCACGGTCACACAAACGCTGATGATGTTGTGTGTTGAGAGAGAGAGAGAGAGAGAGAGAGAGAGAGAGAGAGCGACCGGAGAATGGTAGAATGGAGTGAATTCGTTTTTGTTTGAAAGCCGAGCCCTGTCTGCGTGTATGGATATGTTGAAGCACACGGTTGTATCGTGCACTTGTATGGCGTTTGTTTGAACTGACAATAGTGGCAGCAGCAACGACGACGACGATGACGAGCCGTGTGCATGCTGGGTTCGATGAAATTTCATTCTTCGTCGTTGAATCAGGTGTATGGTAGTGTTGGTGTTTGGTCAATTGAATTTCCAAATCGGTTCCAACACCCATACACATACAACAAGCGTCTCGAACATCTCGTTCACTCTCTCCACTTATACAATGCAACGCCGACAATCGGAGCGGTGTTTTTTTTCCTCTTCTCCCTTGTGTTGTGTGTATTTCGATGTGAACAGCACACGCAAAACTAAAGCAAAGTAAGGAAGAGAAAAATACAGAGGAAAAACAAATCTCACTCCATTCGGTTTTTGAGTGAAGTCTCTTGCATACTGTAAATGGAATACCAGAAGAACCACAAGACACTTACACACACACAAATACACACACGCTCACAGTCGCACGCAAATACACAAACACCAGCACACACACACACACACACTGCACAGATATGAAACGCACCAACATTCAAATTCAAAATGGCGTCATCAATCTGCTTTAGGTTTGGTGATTTTGTGTGTATCGCTTCATAATATAACCCAATTTTTAATTTATGTTTCGCATTTTTTTCGGTCTCGTACGAATTTAATAATAAGTAGCAAGTGAGTGCAACAATTTACGGTAAATAAAGAAAAACGTACAAACGAAAAGCCACACCGAATTATGAACAATACCAGTTAAAAGTGCTTCACAACAAACAAACACCACACACAAAAAAGAAAGAAATAATACACAGGCAGCGACAAGAGAGAAGAGTGTTTATCAAAGAGAAGAGGAACAGGCCAAGCAACATTAGCAGCCGCACCAAATCTCGTATCTTGTATATTATTCTCGGGCTGTTTTTTTCCCTTCTTCTGCTGTGTCTTACATATGAGATAAAGTGACTGCAATTTCAGTTTTTGTTTTTATTGTTTTGTGCATAGAAGAGCGAAAAGAATCCTCTTCTGGAATATATTTCGTTTTTTTTAATTAATTTTTTTTATATACTTTCCAATGTAATTATTATACACGGCACCGATCTCACAAACAAACAACAACAAAAAAAGAAACAACTCCAGTTCCATTTGAATCCAATTGAAGAGTTGGGAATCATTTTTTTTTCATATTGTGTATAAATTTGGTGTGTGGTGAGTGTGTTTTATGGGAAAGTTCATTGGGAGTCGCGGCGCGCGGAACAGAGGAAATAGAAATTGAAACGAACAAATTTTGTGCATTTCGAAAAACTGCTGAGTAAAGGAAGTACAGACACACAAGTGTGTTCAACCAAGAAAAAAAAAACATCCAAATTTCTCGGTGCTTTTTTTTTATTCGTTAGTTCGTTCGCCAGTGCTGTGTCTGTTTCATTCGTTCCATCGAAAAAAGAGAGTGTGTGCTTTGCCTTTATTTTCCGCATATAAGCGACAGCTACACTCATAATAAATAACAACAACAACCAACAAAACACGAATAAACCGATAGAAAAGACTCAAGTTTGAGGCAAAATCCCAGCCAACGAAAGCAAAAACCAACAACAACACGCACAGAACGGAATATGGAAATAAAATTCAATTAATGATCAGTGCAGTCAAAGGAAAAATAACCACCACCTCAACCCGAAAAAACGAGAAAAAAAAATCCGAAGAAACGAAACCGAAACGCGATTCAGTCAGTGAGATGTGATTCGAATTATACGTGAATGCACGTACAATCAAATCGAAATATATGTAACAAACACAAGAAAAAAAGTTTAGTGCGGATAAAAAAGAATCGACGCAAAACAGTAAAACATCAAAATTCACATCGCAAGACCGAACAAACAAACGATAAAGAGCAGAGGACGGGTGCGATTTGTTTTGGGAGCACAATACACAGAGAAAAAAAAGAACGGCTATATAACAAATAGCAAAATAAGAACATAACAACAGCACGGTAATTGTTCATACCCCTTTTCAGTGTTGTAGAATGTATTTTTAAATGGTCATAATTGCATCATTCAAGTGCTTCGGAGTTGGTTGTTTCTAAATCCATTTCGAATTGAGCTACACAATAAATCACCACTTGAATGGGATAGAGTTGAAGAAAGGCGAGAGAAAGAGATAGAAAGACACCCGATGGCCGTGTGCAAATCAAATTGGTTACGATTGATTGTTCGATTTCTCGGAGTGAAAGTTCGTCGGGGCGTGTGTGTGTGTGCGTGTGCTTGTATGTGTGTTATATGTGTGTGTGTGTGTTTATGGCATGGGAACCACATTTGAATATTTCTTGTTTTGTTTATTCAAATTTCAAAACTCGAGAAGAGCAGAGAAGAAGAGAGAGAGAGAGAGAGAAAAAAACGCACGACATAACAAATCATCAACAACAACACCGAAGCAACAACATAATCGACAACCCAAATCAATTATTCACAATTGTTAATCGCTTCAAATCAATTCATCATTGTTTTGCCGAAGCATTTCGATCGCATCGTTCACATTCCACCAGCATAACGGTCAAAGTATGGGTGTTGTTTTTTTTCCATCTTTCTCTCTCTCTCCTCTCTCTCCCACACTCTCGTTGGAGCTTCGCTTCGCTCTCTCATGCGAATGAACATGATTTGCCGACATTTCCGAAAGTTATGGAAATTTTGATGGTTTGCAATGTCAAACGGCGAATATGGCATTTTATCGCTGGCAACTATCGTTTGATTTGAGCATAGGGAGTTTTCAGTGCGCCATTTGGTGAATGCCAAACAAGGTGTGTGTATGTGTATGTGTATGTTATCGGCTGTTTCGATTGTTCGACAACAACGGATTTACATTGCCTCAGTACATGTCATTGTCAAACGACCAGAACATTTGGGAATTTCACATCGAAACCAAATGAGACAAAAAAGTGAGCTACATTGCAAAAATCCGAACGAATGCCGAATCCAAAGTCCGTTCAGTCAATGACACAACGAAAAAAAAAACAAACAAACAAATAAACCACTCAATGAAAAAAAGATACGGCCTTCTAATGCAAAAATTTTGTACAGTTCAATCGGATATCATGAATGAAACATGTTTGCATGGCTGTCGTGTTGAACTGCAGTATAGTAGATAGAGTCACATCATTTCGTAAACGTATCGCGACAGAGGTTGAAGGAGAGGCGGAGAGAAAGCAGAATGCTATTAATTAATTGACTAAAATTATGTATGTCTGTGATTTTACTGTTACGATGTACTGCCAGATGTTGTACAACTCATGAATGCAAGATTTGTGTCAATGAATAACGCAAAGATAACTCTTCGCTTTGCTGCATGAGGCAAACATTTGCGACACCAGCAACAAAAAAAAATCCGAAAAACTTTCATGCCAAACCCTAAACAATATATTGACACTCAAAATCTCTTCTATCTATCTCCCATTCAACTAACTACATTTCATACAAACAATGAACATATATTGGAATGTGACTTCATTCAAACAAACATTTCGATGCGAATAGAGAGATATACATTGTTAAAAGAGTTCAGTGAAGCTAACGATGCTTCATTGATTGAAAACCGAATGGTAGCACCGAGATAAATAACAATCAAATTGCCACTACAGCGAAATTCTAATCTCAAACACAACGGATTCGAGAAGTTTGTGTGGCTGCTGCCGCTGCTGATGCTGCTGTCGAAGACATGATTTTTGTTTTTCTCTCTCTCTCTCTTTATCTCCGTCTCTTTCGCTCTTTATTGCAAACGCGTGTTTTTGCCATCTTCCTCCTCAAATGCGAGCTGCAAAAAAAAAATATGACAGCCTTTGCTATAGTCCGCCTCTTTTCCTCTCTCTCTCTCTCTCTCTCCTTCTCTCTCTCTCTCTCTCCTACCCTCTGTCTCCGCTGAATCGATGTGCACATAATTTGTGTATAGTAATTACGCGCGCATCAAAACCGCATTTTAATCGTTCGTGGCGCTAGTTATAATGCTCATACATATATTACGAGAGAAGAGAAAATCAAGTGTGTTCAATGTTGCGTTGAATTATTCTTGTGGCGCACACACAACACGGGCCACAATCGATGCTACGTGTGTGTGTGTGTGTGTGTGTGTGTGTGTCTATATGGTGGAATTGCATTCATTGAAGTAATAATCTGGGTTTCGGTACGTGTATATACACATACGGTTGAGCGGAAGCGCGCGCCACTGCACCGTTATAGCACCGAATCATAATTTCACTATCATTTCGCTAGGGAATGAGGTTTACGGTCATCATCATCATCATCAAATGCATTTAAAATGGGCCACCTACAAACCATAATTCTTGACAAACGCCGTTTTTCAGCCAACTCTTACTCTAAATCGGAGAGTTGGCTGCTGTTGCTACTGCTGCTGCTGCTTCTGCTGCACAGCAGCACACATCAAGCACTTATAACTGGATTATGTCCAATTAGCAGAAATATTTGCATAACATATTTTGACATCGTTTTGGCTGTATGTTTTGTGATATGATTTACATTCAAATTATTGTTGCTTTTTTATTCACTCTCTCGTTGTTTATTCCAAAAAAAAAATTTCCCTTTGATCAATTTATCAACAAATGCGCTTATACACACACACACACACGCACACATCTCTATCTATTTATACCCAGCGAAATTCAACGAAACATGACAGTTTCAAAAACAGCAGCAGCAACAACAACAACAACAAAAGCAATTTTATTCCACAACTTCATAACGTACAATGAATTGTGAATGCCGACACAAAGTTTTAGTTAAACACTTGGCGTTTCCATTGGAAACTTTCCACCATCATCTTCGCTCTTGCTCGCTCGCTCTTTCTCTTACTCACTCACACTGGTGGTGTGTGTGTGATGAATTTCTAGTTATTAGGTTGCAATGAAATTTTCGTCATGAATGATTCTCTTGATGCGCGTACGAATCGACGACGACATAGAAACGAGAAAAAAAATAAGTAAAACGAAGGAGGTAGTAGCAGCAGCAGCAGCAACGAGCAAAAAGCAAATGCTTTTCAATATTCTGAGCACACAACATATCGCGTGTATGATACATACCGAAGTTGTTGGCATTATTAATATGTACGAAAAACTTGTTTATAGATACCATTCTTAGATTTTCTAACGTATCACTTGTCCTCAGACCAAGCAGAAAACCCCGTGTGTGCACACACGATGCACGTTTCGTTCGTTCGTTCGTTCGTTCGTTCGTTCGTTCGCTCGCTTACTCGCTATCGGGTGTTTGTTGTTTTCTTTTTTTTTTGTCTATTCGTCGCTTGGTCTTGATTTCGTGTGTGCAAGGTGAAAGTGTTGTGAACGACGTCTTGGTGCACTGCCGCAGGAACATATTACGAGTAAAAGACATCTCGTTGCTACGCCGTTCACGTTTGAATCGAGAAAGAGACGAATAATATTCTATTCGCTAGTTGTTGTTGTGTGTGTGTGTTTTTTTTTCTTCGTTTAAATTCTTTCGCTCGCTCTTGTATCCGCTTTCCGGACTGAACTTCTTCTTTTTTCATTGGCATGAATGTTGAAGATAATAAACGAATCCTCTCACTTTGACTCTTACTCACTCTGTCATTCTTTCGCCCGCTCACTCGTTCCGTATCTCCTTCATCCGCTCTAACTTTATTACATGCTCTCGTATCTTGTGCAGCGTTCACATTTCACCCAAGTATCAAGTAGCAAAAAGTGAAAGAAACAACCGGTAGCTGCCTCAGGAAAAAATTTGTCCCCAGACCACATTTTCACGGTAAAAAGGAAATGTGCTCGAAAATGTCGATCGGGAATCTTGTTCGATACGTAATCAGCAAAATACCCATAATTCTCATGTCAATTATAGTCCTTGTATAATCTTTTCGATTACCAGCTAATATTAACCCAGCAGTTCTGTCTCCGTTTTTAACATTTATCGAACACAAGTGACAACTGTCTTTTCGATTTTTTTTTTGGCACACATAAATTAGCCATACCTTCTGTCTATTCGATAGAATGTTGGGTATGTGTGGTTTGAAATGTTTGGAATGATTGTTTGCCATGACCGAAGAGCAGTGGTTTGTCGTGTATTTGATGCGTTGCGTTGATTATAAATGCAATTTTGGTTCTGTGATTACGCTGCAATTGGCAGAATTACACTGAACGCATCCTCTCGAATCGTTCATTTAAATTGGCGGAATTTTCTAGCATTCGACACACTTTCGGCTTGATTTTGGTTAACCGTATGCCCTGCTATATCTATTGGAATGTTATGAGTGATGCTATAAAAAATTCCATTTCCTATGTGCGGTATAGCAGCAGGCCGAATATGTTTATCCGCTTGATAAAAAGGTTATATCTTATTTAAGCCGGTGCCAAAAATCATCTATCCAAAATACCATGCACATGTGTTTGCTATTCCGAGGTGGCAGCGGCGTTGTGGTTTGCATAGCGTGAAATGGGCATCCCAAGTGCAAACACACAAGCCATCAAATACGTACATACGTACACACACTTCTATATTGAATCCATGCATTTCTAATGTATTAAAAATTAATCAGTGGAAATGATAACAGCTTAATGCAATCGTAAGCATGCTATATATTCACCTCGACATGAGAGAGAGCCAGTCAGCCAACAAGCCATTGCCGAAGTGAGTGTGTGGGAGAGAGAGAGAGAGAGAGAGAGAGAGAGAAAGAGAAAGAGATCTTTGCTCAATGGGGGTTTTATAAAGTTACCGTTTCGTTCCCCATTCAAGTTATGTTCATTCATAGTTTATGAATTGCCTTATTCACTCCTTCACTCTCTCCTTCTATGATGTGCCGTTGTGTTTTTCTTCCTTACCAAGAATAACTTTGGTACTTTCTTTTAGATTGAGTTTTTTCTCTCATTCCCGCCTTGAATTGCATTAAGTCGTCTATTCAAACAGTGTTGTGCACTTTGTGTCAGTAGTGTGCTAAGTACACGTCGTTTCGCATGTGCCAAGTCATTGTGAAAATTATCATCCTGTTCACACAATTCAATGTGTCCATGTGCAAAATGTGCCGTACGCTGTTGTTAAGCGAGCCAATCAATGACAATTCTTGTTAGTACAAATTGGCAAATCTGGTTGCAACATTTTCTTCAATTAAGTGCTTTTCTGAGAGCACATACACATATATTAACTCGAACAGAATTATCATCGGAATGTGAATATTTAGCGGACGAAAAAATTTATGTTTTTTTAAATAATGTTGAAGCAAAGAAGCGAAGCAATTTGAAGTTAAAAAAGAAATTGAATGGATTTGGAAAAGTTACCTCTTGATATTTTTGAAGTACAATAAATAATATTGAAATAAACATAAACCTCTTTTTTTGATATAGGGTACCCATTCATACCGGAAGCGCGGCGAGACAAGAATTTGAACGAATACATTCCGACGTCAACGACTAGGAGGTAGAGAGGAGATGCGCGCAATTCATTCACAAAGTGCAATGCCGATATCCGAACAAAATAAATGAATAGAAATCTCACATATTCGGGAGCTAGAGAGACAGCAGCAGCAGCAGCAGCAGAAGCAGTAGTAGTAGCAACAAATTACATCAATGCAAATTCAGAGTTTGTTTGGCAACTCGCAGGGAATTGAATGCAACGGTGTAATCGAAAATTAATAGGCAGCTCAAAATTGCTGTGCAGCAAGCAGCACTACAATCATTGCACTTTTTCTTGAATATTTCATTATCGCTTGATAAATTGGTGAGTTTTTCGGCAGCTCGTCCGTTGATGATATGCCTCCCCAATTGCATAAGTCATTGGGTTCATGCATAATTTCCCGTATCTCGTTGTTTTCGTGTGTATTTTGCTTTTCTCATATTTTCTTTTGCTGATTTTTCATTGCAGGCTTCACCATCGGCCAAACAGAACTAGACATGCAACATTTCAAGTGAGTATAATTTTTGTGTTGTTGTCGTTGATGTTGTTGTTGTTGTTGTTGTTGTTGAGTCTGTTGCGGAAATCAGAGAGTGTGTTTCTCTGGTTTGACCTCCCATAAATTGATGTTGACAGAATCGAAAATGGTGTTTAGGTGTTATGGAAAAACACGAAACGAGCGGCGGCGTTTAGCCTAAGGGCTAAAACGAATACACAGCAATTTTTTTCGTTTTCGTTTTGTTTGTCGTATTTAATTTTCAATCATAATATTTTGTGTTTTTTGGTTTTTTCTGTTGATGGTGTGATTTAATCAGGTCAGAAACATTCACACAATAGCATATGACATATTCACACGCCTACACACAACACATACCAACACCAACACCGCCCGAATCTCGTTTTATTCCCAAAAATACAAAAGAAAGGAATTATTTAGTTTTTCATTCGATTTTTCTTGTTCGTTCGTTCATTTAATTCGTAATGCTGCTGCTGCGCTGTTGTTTATTTATTTACTTTGTTTTCGGTGTTTAAACTATTAACAAACTAGAGACAAATTTATTTTTTTGGAGTAAAAAAACATTAACAAATAGACAAAAAAAAAACAATAATTGTCGAATTTCAATAACAAAATAAAAAATCCAAAATCGATGCAATAAACACAACAAAAATTTTACAGCAATGGTCATGCAACGGAACATTCACCGAACTCCTCACATTTATCAGTGCACAGTGATGTTCCATCTGATTCGACAGCACCAAATTCGGCAGCCGTTGCCGCTGCCGCTGCACTTGTAGCACGAACACATAAACAACAGACAACCCAACAGGTCACAACCGTTACTAAGGTTGTGCGCGAAGTTAAGCACTTAGGCGATACAGGAGCCTGGTAAAAAGAAATGAAAACAAAAACACAATCACTGCCGTCCATAGATTGCTTCTATCGTCTTTGTTTTGTGTATTAAATTAGAATTTGTTCTTCTTCTTGATTTTTCATCTTTTTTGCCATTGTAATTTCGAATTAGAGTTGTGGAAAATGCTCAATTGATTCTATTTTGTTTTTTCGCTCAAATAGTCGAAAATTGGATTGAATCACTCAGAATGGAATCTCTTTGTTTTTAATTTCTCTCGTTGGAATTTCGTGTTTTTTTGTTGTTGCTTTTTTGCCAAAATTCAATATCTTTTTTAGTCGATTTCAGTCTTTTCTATCAAATTCACTTTTTATTTCTACTCAGTTCTTTTTTCTCTCTCGATGAAATTGGATTGAAATGTCGTTGTTTATTTTAGAGAAAGAGAGATATAGCGTTTGTTTAACATTGAAGTAAATCACTTTGCGTATATTTTCGTAGATATGGAATGCGATTCTCTCTGTATTTAGCCTTTTTTTCTCCCATTGCCCATAGTCGAGCCGGGTTTCTGCGTAGTTTCGGCTGACTTTGATTGAAATTCGTCCTTTAGTCCTAACAGGCGTTTTGCTTTTGGGCTTTGTGTAGTTTTGTCTTTTTCTCTCTCTATTTTGATTTTATGGATTTGTGTGTTGTTGTTATTGCTGTTATTTTTTTCGTTCTGCACGATTTCGATTCTATGAATTTTTGCATTCGATTTTGTTTTTCTCACTTGAACTCTTTTTACTACCTTCTTTTGATTCGAATTTGATTGGGAATTCTTTTTATGTTTAAAAACAGTTTTTTTTTCTTCTTCTTTTCATTCTATTGTTTGAGAATGAAGTAGAAACAGCATTTGACAGGGGAATTTGTTATTTCGGTGGGAAAATTGCATTTTTTTCTCTCTCCCTCTCGCCATCTCTCCTTCTCCATTTCTCTCCCTATTTTGTATTGAAATTCATCAATGCTGATTGAACATAATCGGAAGCCATCACATTTTACCCAAGTGACACATTTACGTCAATTTCAATATTATGCCAAAAGAATGATGCACACGATGTCAAACCCATTCGGTATCGATTCGGTTTAATGCAAATTTTATTGCAGTTACATGCAAATTTTAAATAAAATGCATCAACGAATTTCTTTTTTCGGTTTTCAAATGTGATGTGTCGTGAAAAATGTTTAACCTCTTTTATTTTAAATATTTAACTGACACTTTTTTCTCCGAACTTTGATTGGATATTCATGCATTTATCGCATTTTGATTTGAAAATGGTATTTAAAGTTTGAATAATACACATAATTATCGCATTTTCACGTTGAAAATCCATTCATCACATTTCGATTCGAAACTTTTATGCATTTGCTTAAAATTAGGTAAAACTTTGACTTTTATTTCTAGTTTTAATTATTCGAGTGTTAATCAGATAATTGAAATTAGAATTTCAAATCAGTTTTGTTCCAATCGAAATTTGGAATATGAAAATGTCAATTTTCCCACTGTTAAATAACTCAAGCCTGCCACCGCCTGTCTTGTTATGCCATAGATACATTTTTGAATGGTTTCTTTTTTGGAATTTTTTTTAGCCCAATTATTCACCGAATTGTTCATTCATTAATCATGTGTCATTTTGATTCGGTTTTCAACAGGTCGCAGTACATTAATTATAACCACTTGGATCAACAGAATAGTCATGGACAACCTTCCCAAGCACACGATTTATACGTACATGGGAACAATACGGCGGCTAATGCTGGTATCGCTGATCCACAATATCATACTCATTCACATATGCATCGTAAGTATTCTATTTTATAATGGTTTTCGGTTTCACTTTTGTTAATGTCTCTGTGTGGAAGAAAAAACTTGAAAAAGTCGATGGAATCGCCATTATGCGACAAGTGGCACCGTGTTATTAGTTTTTCACCTCGAGATAGTGTGTACGTCGAATCGAACTTGACTTATTGATGAATGACACACTTTAGATTTTATAAACCGCAACCGATCTTATCGGTAATAAGATTAAACTAGACTAGGCACATTTGCACACGTCTTATGCACACTCGCAACTAATAAATGCCACAATGAAAGTTGCCATTTTTTATTTACCTATTAGAGTGCAGAGCAAGTCCATTATATTTTTTGCACTTTTTTTTTTATTTCAAAACGGATTTTCGGTTTTTTTTTTTGTATTGTCATCATGAAATACCCAATGTTACTTACAAGTTCTCCCGTAAAATGAATAGAAACGGAATTATTGCAAAATTTAAAGCCAAATTCAGGATTAATTTGGTGTTTTTCATCATTTTTGCTGAAAATAAACATATTTTTCTGTGTTTCAAACTCGAAATGGTAAAAAAAACGCCAAATGCTACTACTTTCATATAGCTTTTAACATGTTGCTTCGCTATAAAATTGTATGCACGTAAGCATTTTTCGCCCGAATCTCTCTCTCTCTCTCTCTCTCTCTCTCTCTCTCTCTCTCTCTCTCTCGACGCCGGTTTACACTGCTGCGTCATTTTCGAATGCAAAGCGGCTTTTCTGAAAATCCATTTATCCACTTAGGTGTTTTTACCATATACTCCAAATGGAAAAATGAAAGAAAAAAATGAGTCAAGTTGTCTGATGCAGCAACAGATAAATTGGTCTGATTTTAATCTCAGAAATTCGAAAACGGTTGAATCAAAAACACTATGTGTTGAAAATGTGATTTCTAAATATGTCGACGAGAGAAAAAAAAATCGACGCAACACGAAGAAAGTTGTGCATTTCCGGGGAACGATTTTAATTATGGACATTTTTCTCTCTCCATTTTTACAGCAGACGCCGCAGCAACGGATTGGAATGCCGTGGCCGTAGATTATAACCATTATCCTTCGACACAATATGCGAATTCTGGACCATATGGCACATCAATAGGAGCTACGTATGAATACAGTGGAGGCGTTAACGATCATCGACCAGAAAGTCCTGGCGATGACAAGGTATTACTTCCTATCTTTCTCTCTGTCTCTCCCACTGAATGCACATTTTGCACAATGGCACTAAAATGGTTTTTGATGTTTCAGCAGCAAGCGCAACATAATATAATACCAGCGGGTGTTGCATACTTACAAGCGCCGTATCACGATGAATTGTCCGATTTTCGGATAACACCATCGCCGGGTGGACCAATGCTAGACCATCGATACCAAGACGATTCAGCGAACATGGTATATGGATATGTGTCCTCGCCGTATGGTACAACAAATCCGGCTGGTAAGTTGCTGTTTTTCTATCTCTCTCTCTCTCTCTCTCTCTGGCCTTTAAAGCAAATTTCTCGTCCAATGATTTTTCGCCATATCGAAATTCCATGGCAAACAAAATATTTAAAATCGAAATTGAACACAATTTCCAAGAATTTATATCATCGGGTTTTTATTTTGAAGAATTTATATGAACCGCAATGCAATGCATTCGATAACAAATCGATTTTTCGATTGAAATTGCTTTGAAATAGACAAAAAAAATTGCTAAATAAAAATCCAAAAACTAAAAATGACTAATTGAATTGTATTATTCCAAATAAAACAGCAGGTTATCTTGTTCATCACAGTGGATTCGCTACGAGTGGCAAATTTAGTGAGGAAGATGCCTTACAAAAGCATATGTCACACATGGGTAAGTGAATCTAACACCAATCACTCTGACTTCTTTGGAGTCTGATTTCTCTTCACACTTATTCAACTAATCAAATGTGTTGTCAATTTCTCCACACGCGCATTGCTTTTTCATTTTTTCTTTGGTCAATTGCTTGAAATGTGTGCAGCGATAGTGGATAGTGATCAGCAGCAGCAGCAACGTGGTAGTGCTGCATCGGCAGCGGTAAGCGCATCGATGCGCTGGCGTGATCCGAATTTGACGGAAGTGATTAGTTTCTTGAACAATCCAAATAACGTGATTAAAGCGAATGCAGCGGCATATTTACAACATTTATGCTATATGGATGATCCGAATAAGCAGCGTACACGAACACTGGGCGGTATACCGCCACTCGTAAAACTGTTGTCACACGACAGTCCGGAGGTGTATCGCAACGCGTGCGGTGCCTTACGGAATCTATCGTATGGCCGTCAAAATGATGAGAATAAGCGGGCCATCAAGAATGCAGGCGGTATTATTGCGTTAATTAATTTACTTAGGCGAACAACGGAATCGGAGGTGAAGGAGCTTGTCACCGGCGTCATATGGAATATGTCATCGTGTGAGGATCTCAAGCGATCGATTATTGATGATGGTGTTAGTGTGATTGTAACATATATTCTGATTCCGCATTCCGGATGGGATGTCAATAGTCCCGGCGATCCATGCTATTCAACCGTTTTTCGAAATGCATCGGGCGTATTACGGAATGTTAGTTCGGCCGGTGAATATGCGCGCACGAAACTTAGAGATTGTCCAGGCCTTGTTGATTCCCTATTGTATGTTGTTCGGGCAGCAATTGAAAAGTCAAATATTGGAAATAAAATTGTAGAGAATTGCGTGTGCATCCTACGTAATTTATCATATCGATGTCAAGAGGTCGAAGATCCAAATTACGATAAACATCCGTTGCCAACGCAAAGTCGAACCACAAACAGTTCACAATCGTCGTCGTCGGCTGGCGGTGGTACCGGTGGTGCATCGTCATCGTCGTCGTCGTCATCGTCGTCAAAGGGCGATAATCTTGGTTGCTTCGGTGCAAGTAAAAAGAAAAAAGACGCAAACAATGAATACAAAGATAGTTTGTCGGGCAGTGCAAATGCGGCGAACGGTAGTGCCGGTGGTACAACGTCACGAAGCTCATCCCAAAGACAAGAACCGATCAAAGGCTACGAACTTCTGTGGCAACCGGAAGTCATTCAATCCTATTTGGCACTGTTGCAATCGTGCTCGAATCCAGAAACATTGGAAGCGGCCGCCGGAGCCATTCAAAATTTAGCCGCCTGCTACTGGCAACCCAGCATCGAAATACGGGCCGCCGTTCGAAAAGAAAAGGGACTGCCGATTTTAGTGGTGAGTGACGATCTTTTACTTTTTTACATTTTTTTTCTTCTAATATTCTTCTCATTTCGTCCGTCATACTACCTTCTCCTCTGTTTCACACACATAGGAACTCTTGCGAATGGAAGTGGATCGTGTTGTGTGCGCCGTTGCGACCGCATTACGAAATTTAGCTATTGATCAGCGAAATAAAGAATTGATCGGGAAGTATGCAATGCGTGATTTGGTTCAAAAACTACCGTCAGGCAATCCACAACATGACCAGGGCACATCGGACGACACAATAGCCGCTGTGTTGGCCACACTCAATGAAGTGATTAAAAAGAATGCCGAATTTTCACGATCACTGCTCGATGCTGGCGGTGTTGAACGACTTATGAATATCACGCGACAACGTCAAAAATACACAAATCGTGTATTGAAATTTGCCGGCCAAGTGCTTTTCACCATGTGGCAGCATCAAGAGCTACGCGATGTGTACAAAAAGCATGGTTGGAAAGAGCAAGATTTTGTGACGAAAACAATTGCCGCACGAAATGCAGCGCCGAATTCACCAAATAATGCAAACAGCACATTGAACCGTCCGATGGCATCGCAGAGTGGTACACGATACGAAGATCGCACCATTAAGCGAAACGCTGGCGGCAGCCAACAACAATCGGTATGATAAGCAAATTATCAAATTTTGGGCAATCGTCAATCGTTTTTCTCTTCTCGTTCATTTCCTATGACAGAAGCGTATTTATTGATATGCTCGCTCTTTTTTTTCTATTGATCAATTTTCAATAATTCAATCGAATTGTTACAGATGACGGCCAGTGGCCAAGCACAACCGCAGCAGGCACCGGTGAACAATATTGGCAACCTGCACTATCAGCACGTGAGTACTGTTTGTGATTATTGCAAAGCAAATCACACTTTTGATCTGCATCATTTAGACCATGGCATTTAGTTTTTCCTTATCATTTGGTTTGCTTCAACTAAAGTTGGAAGTTCCAACTTGGAACAAGCATTAATTTGAATGAACTTGAATGCTTCATTTCAAATCAAGTTCAAACTTCAACATTCAAATGTGAAATTTTTCCAAAAATTCTGGAACAAACACGAATATAACGCCACTTCATTTTTGCAGAACGATGAGTTGGGCTTGTCAGCGGATATGGCATATGCGGATGCATCAGCGCAACAGCAACAGGTTCGAGTGTATCCGAATGGTCCGAATCAACAGCAGCCACCATCCGTAAGTCATTAATCCAAAATACCCACACACACACACACAACAAAAAAAAAAACACAAAACAAAAACAAACAAAAAAAAACCACACAAACACTTTTATTGCCAAAAATCTCTCGCGAAACAATGGGCGTAAAAAAAACACGAGAAATTCTGTTCAACTATTGATTCGATTTGAATTGTATAAGAGAATACGTCTATAAATAGAGATTTCACGCGACCGATCTATTTGAATATTAACAAGAACCCAATTGATTCACAAGAACAAGAATTAATAATGAAAAATAACAGTAAAATCAGCACAACCACCAAAATTAAATGTATCTACAAGAAAAAAAAAAAAAGATACAGATTTTGTTTTTGTTCGTTTCGAATGGAAAGAATTAGTGAAAAATATTGACGAAGAAGAACGAAAAAAAATGCTAAGAACTTATTAAGCCAACAGTTAAAGATTCTCTGTTATTTGATTGACCTCTACACAAATATATATGTTTTTTTTTTATATTTTGTTTTACTTTTCCTGTAGATTTGAAAGAAGAAAAAAATAGAGAAAATAAATTCTTTTTATTTATATTATTTTACAAGCAAATGAAAAAAAATAATGTGTATGTAAAACAAGAGGAAAGAATTTGAAATGTATTCGAGGTCGATCGATGGTTTTGACACGTTAAATTGTGAAGTAAAAAATACAATCTGCCGTGAAAAAAACCAGCCATAATGCAATAGATTCCTTTGACAATTGAAAAAAAAAATGACAACCATTTTCCACGGTCCGGCACCAAAACGGTCAAAACCATCGCGATCCGACGCTTATGCGAAATTTATGAAGAGAAAGGTGATGACAACAAGAACAACAGACAAAAACAAATTGTAATTAATTATATAAATCTTTATATGTACAACAAATGAATAAATATAGACGTAAATAAATCGTTCCCTTTGAAAAGATTTCTCATTAAAAAAAAACACATTTCGCCGAGCAAATACCGCCGCTTCTAACGGAGACCATTTTTCTTTCTTCTTTTGGCCGTTAGAAGCGACGATATTTGCCGAAACACCTCGTCAATCCTAAATCCTGTTGGAACGAATTCGTTATAGATTAACAAATGGAATACGAAACAATAAAGCAAAAAATGAATAACAAGACAAATTTACTACAACAAAAACACACACACACAGCGACTAAGGATAGTTAAATTAAATTGTAAGCAAAAAAAAGAAGAAGCAAAGATCAGTGGACACACAGAGAGAAACAAAAATGAATTCATCATTTTATCCTAGTAATTTACACACGGTAAGATATTAAAAATGAATAGAACAAAAAAGCAGAACAATTAAAAGCAAGCAAAAAAAAATGAGAAAAAAAATAACGAAAACACAAAAAAACACACTCACACACACCCCACTCTTCTATTCCACGGGAAAAAATTGATTCTCAAATTATTATTAGCATAAAAAAGAAAACAATCGTTTTCGACAGAAGAAACAATAAGCAAAAGAAAAATAAACGAAAAAAGATTGTAAACATAAATACTCGAAGACAAGAACAATTGAACGAAACAGAGAGTACTTATGCCAGCCACCCGCGTTCAATCACGGGAACCCAAGGAACAATATATACACTTAACAACAACAACAACAGAAAACAAACACGTATTGAGACATTTTCTTATGAGCGTTTTTTGTCTTGTGTCACATTTTTTCCTCCTCTTTTTGTACACAAACCACACACACACACACAGAGAGAGAGAGAGAGAGAGACAAAATAAGTAATTTTAATACTTCGAATCCAAAAAAGAGAGATCAATAAGTAAAACAAGCGATTTTTTAAACCATTTTTTAAACTTCAGAACCATATTTTGAGTCACAACAATTTCATTTGTCTCTTTCTTTTTCACTCTCGCACGCAATTAAGAATTATATACATAAATAAATACGTATACAGATATTTTGATTGTAAAAGCGGCTAACGACCATTTGGATTTATCGATCACAACACTCAATAAATTTTTTTTTAGCAATATATCGTATATTTTTCACTTCGACAACAACCACACACACATCGCAGAGAGCAAAAACACACTCATTTTCCCCTATCTCTTCATTTGTTCCTTTTTGATAAATAGTGTATAGCAAATTGTTTTCTCTTGTTCCGTTTTCAATTCTTCGGTCATTATACACATATACAACTATTGCTGATTCGTTTCTTCTTCCCAACAGACCCCTTTTTTAGACATTATACAAACACCATTTATTGTAAATGTATATTTATATATTGACGAACTGATGACAATGAACTTATTAATATATTATTACAATCAAAAAACACGAAAAGAAGAAGAATCACGCCAATTGACATCAACATTCACAAGACGTAGGTCATTTAAGGACTCAAATGGACATTTGTGTCATATCGCAAATGGTTAGGGATCATGTGAAAATAGTCAAAAAGAAAAATTTCGAACAATTTTTTTTCGGTAGCGAGGAATAGTTTAAATTGAATTGAACCGCTACCCATTTTTTGCGGCGATTCGGTAATGCAATTTCAAAAGCGCCGTCAAACACTCTCGCACAAAAAAAAACAAACAAACTAAAATCACGCAATGAAAATGGAATCGGAATAGTGGTGTGTGAAATTAACTCAGCTATGTGAAAATAAATCAATTGTAAATTTCATTTTCCATCGATTTTAGAGGTGTAACACGCATTCATTAGATCAAGTCATAAATGATGTACTTACTTTTTTTAAACTAATTAATTTTTTTTTTGTGAAAGAATTGAAATGTTTCGCAGGCAAAATCAAGAATGAGAGACAGAAAATAAAAGAAGACGATATGAATTGAAATTATGGGATTACTATGTGGAAGATAAACCATTCAAGGGATTAGAGAAGAAATGTTGAGAGACAAATCGAAAGCTAAATCGTTCAGTTGAATCGAACATTAAGACTCAACGATTTAATTTTTTGTTTGGAAAGAATTTTAAAAATGAAAAGAAAGAACAAATAAGTTTCAAAGCAAATGAATTCGAAACGCACACACACAATAAAAAAAGCAATGATGAGAGATCTAGTTTATCGACATTTCGGTCGGTAGTAAAGGACCCATTCCATTTGAATCAACGCAAACTGCTTCGTAAGCCCTGCTGCTAGTATTAATGATAAAATTGTAACATTCCAATTAAAAACGAAAGTAATTTTTTCTTCGAAGTAATTTTTTTTTAAAAATGTAATTTATAATTTACGGTGTGCAATAAACGCATGCAAAGATAGCTCGTTGGCAATATATTCATTTGGTCTTTAGTTAGGCAAATAGGAAGAGAGTCAAATTTTAGTAGACAAAACAAAAATTCGGAATTTTTCTAACGTTCCATGGCAACTTCTTTATGCAATTCATTCGAAAAAATCAGACAGAGCGAACAGTTTCTAAAAGCATGCAAAAAGAATTTAAAAAAAAACACTATCCACTAACCCAATTCGTTTAAGGCTCCAGCTCAAATAACCAACTTAATCACTTTTTTTCGTTGTTGTTACTGTCTCTATTTTTTTTTTAAATATAACTTTGTATCGTTATTGTATTTCTCAATCTCGATTATAATCGCAATCACAGCGAGTGTCTATCCGAAACCAGAAAATAACGATCCGAAGCAATTGCTTCGTAATGGACCCAAAATGTTATTGATTGCAAATCCAAAATCGTTCAAGAAAACGTTCAATTGATTGCCAAAAACCAAAATTCGCCGCTTAAATGCAATCATTCTCAGAGCAGTGTCGATTCATTGTGATTTTTCTGCCATTCAATTGTGTGTATGTGCTTCGATGATTATTGTGCTGATCGTCGACGAAATTGTGCAAATTTGATGAACATGTTCAAGATGATTCATTTGATCGATGATTTTCCGATAGGCAATGTTCAATGAACATGTTCATGAGCTAAGCGAAAAAAAAAAATTCAATTTTTATTTAAAGAAAAAAACCACAACAAGAGAAAACAAAAACTGCGGTAAAAAGTGAAGAGAAAGGAAAGAAAAGAGAAAAAAAATGTTTTATTCCAACGTTCATTCCAAATGCGAATAAAGATAGTAATTTTTACCTCAATCCCCTGAATAATGAACGCAGAGGCGATTCGATGAGACGATGAAAAAGAAAAAAAGACATGTGAAAAAAGGGAATGTGGTGCGAGTATGGGTTCATCCATAGACGGATCGCTGGCCAGAATGTCGAATGATTACATAGCTTTTGCACATTCATTTTATGACTAGAATATTATTAGAGAAGCTGAGATTTTTTTTCTTCTTTTCTGTCGAGAGCAAAACAGTATATGAATTAACAAAAAAAAAAGAAACCACTGAACTGACCACTGACCTTGTCGCTTAACAAGCTAAAACGAAGAAGAAAATGAAATGAACACAAAAAAAGCAAATCGGCCCGAATCGAATGTTCGACCATAGGCCAAAATATTGAACAAGGAAATGAACTGCTTGAAATGAATGAAACAAACAAACAAGAAAAAAAAAGAACACATGAAACGAGCAGCTAAACAACAAACAAGTCATATTTTTCTTTATACATAATTATTACTTATACACATAAATAGATACTATGTTATTCATTATATAAAAAACAAAATTGAGATGAAAATGAGATATTGAAAGCTGAGAACAAATAAAAAAAGACGAAAAATAAAATGCAATGATGATGGAAAGGGAAAAAGGAGATGACACGAAAGAAGATGATGAAAAAAAAAACAAGTGAAAAATTAAAAACGTTTTATTTAATATAAATACTGATTAATTAAATAAATAAATTATGCATACAAAAAAAACAATAATCCACAACTTTGTTTGATTTAAATCATTGATCACGCAAATTAATTCATACACACATACACAAATAAACTGAAAAAAAATTCCACACAAAAACACACACACACACACACATGCATCACATGGGCACTGCTTGAACTCATAACTCGCTCAGTCTTTGGCTCTCGGCACCTCATTATTTTGATTCTTTTGTTGTTTGGGGCCAATTCATGACAATCTGCAATCAACCGTACGGATAGACACCTGATTACTCTCCTTGTGCCACACTCACACACATATTTCACTTAGACATACACATACTCTCTCTCTTCTATTCTAAAGCGATTGCGATTCTAACGATTTGAGATGCTTTGAACCGTAGGTAAAACTGCTTCTATTCTTTGCTGCTGTCAATTTCATCTTTTAAATCTTAACATTCAAATCAAATTTGCTCGAATTTGGTTTTCTCTTTCTCCTAACCTCCTGATTTCCAGTGGAAATTCTCTCTTGAGCTTAAGCCTCTTGATTTCCACGCATACTTTTCTGTTTCATCACTATTCATTATTTTCGTTGGTATAATGTTGTTTTTTTTTCATGTTTTTTGACAAGCAAATGCTTAAAAGAGCACACCCTATTTTTTTACAGCACGAATTTGGTGGTGAACCGCTTTATGCCCAAATCAACCGTGAATTGAAAACGAAGCGATTACATTCGGCCAGCAACACGCTCACCAAGTCAGACGCTAAGCAAATTTATGATCATTACGATTTGGATGTCGGCCCATCGAAAGTCAACTATCAAAATCATGAGGCCGAACTGGCCGACAATCGCACCGATAGCGCTAAACTGCAGAATTCTACCGCCGATTCGTCCGTTTACTATAAAAACCTCAACAACAACAACAACAACAACAACAACAACACAAATACGGAACAAAACCAATGGGTTTAAAAAAAAAATTCGTTTTGTTTTTCACAACAACTGCTATCGAACTAATCAAATACTTCATTCGCACACACACAGCCTTTTTAGACCGCCTTTTTGTGTATCTTTTTTTACCTTTTCCATTGTTTCCTTCTTCAAGATGATAAATCTTCGGCTGGAAAATAATTAAAAATAATAATTCGTTTTGAATTAAAATCACAGCCATCATGGTTGGGAGGATGTGTGAATGAAGCTTTGATTTTTTGATCGAGTTTCTCTAGTTTTTTTTTTCTGTATCCAGAATGTCTAGTCATCAGATTATTTGCATTTACATAACCAATTAGATGATATCTACCGGACGATTTATGACAAGTGACGCCTTAAATTCAAGTAATTTTATAAAAAAATATGCAGTATTTACGGACAAGTAATTTGCAACATATTCCCAACTCTTTTTCAAATACCCTTTGTTGAGTCCAATTGACTGAATGACTCAATTGATCCAATATTTGAAGGAATTTTTGTATTCTTTCACTTGATTTTATTTTCGAATCAACAATTTTTGAACATTTTTTTCGATTTATCTTTAAAAAAAAAATTATTTTGAAAAATATTTTTCTTCTTTAAGAAAATAAGATTGTATTTTGATTTATTTTTTTTTATATTTCCTTTTATTTACAGTACATCTTATTCCGTAAAATTTGAAAAATTAAAAACCATGACGAAAATGTTTAGCCTGAAGAATAGGTCATTGAAGATAATTTCCAGAAGATCAAAACAAATCTGAAAAGAAAAGTTGAAAAAAATTGAAAATCTTTAAATTGATGTCACTATACAAGAAAAAAAAATATGAGCCGGTAGATACGGGAAACCCTCATGATAAATAAATAAAAAAAAAGAATCTGTGACCAAGTCCGAAGTTCCCCTTTCGTAAAAACAAAATACGTATTTTCTTGTAATTGCATGACTTTTACCATCTATCGATTTATATAAATGTTACACTCATTCCATAAACAAACAGAATAATTATTACCACTCGACAACACGAGTAATCCAATCAAAATGTATCCTTGAAAATAGTCAGTAGGTTTTTGTATTTCCCAATTATTGAGCGCATATTGAAATAGATCATCGTATTGAATATAAAATACCCCAATAAAGTTTATGTTTAAAATTTGGCTAGATCTGAATGCAGCTAGGGTGCATAGCGGGCGATGGCTTATGTGTCTGGGTTCGAAGAAATCGAAAAGTCCAGGGAAATGATGCCATTTGAAATTAAAATTCATTTAAACGCATTTTGTGAATAGTCGCTATTCACTCTTAAACGTAGTGGCAATTTAATTGTGAGCTCATGGAATGTCTAATGAGCAAAACAGTCTGATGAAAAACAACAACAAAAAATTGTAATGGAAGTTAATTTTGTATAGATTAATTAATATGAAAGAAAAAAAAACATACACACAAATTGTCTTATGTGACCATAATAAGGAATCTTTTCTGAGAATGTTATTATCGTAGAATGAATTGCCATGACACAATGCGAATGAAATCTCTTCATTCCCATAGAACATTTTAGGACTTTTTTTATTTAAATACTAACAATTCAACGTAGTTAGTCTTATATTTAGAGAGATCTCACCAATACCATTAACTGATTCGTCCATCTACTTATTCTCCTCGACTCTTTTTTTTCCTTTTCAAAGTATTACAATATTTTGACACGTGTCAAACACAGTTTTCAAAACATTCCAATTTGCAACAGCAACAACAAAAAACTAAAACGCTTTGAAATTCAAAGTAAAAAAAATATATTCCGATTACTTTGGCCAGAGCATATTCCACCTAACCGTCTTTTTATAAACGTATAATTGACCCATTCACATTCCTTCGAATTGTTCGTGTCCATATGCTAACGATATTACCAATTGTACGGAAAATAAATTTTTCAATTTCAATTCACTTCCGACGGAAGATTGAACGCGATGTGTACTTAACTTCCATTTTTTGGCATTATTTTTTTAGTATTATTTACCAGATAATTTAAAAGAAAAAAAAAAGAAAATCTCAGTCGTGCTTAAATTAAACTGTGTTTAATTCAAAACTATAAAAAATATGATTATTTTAAATCAATGATTTATTTGAAAAATAAAAATTAATCAACAATTATCCCAAACGATGTTTTTTATTTATATTTTGTAATTTAATTCATATATTCAAGTACATAGGCTTTGTCGATTGCGTTGATATGTTGGATCAAAGGTGAGAAAGGAAAAGGAATTCAAATTTATAAAAAAACGGCAGCAACTGTCCACTTTCATTTCGTTATTCTATTTGTTCATATTCATAAATATTTCACTCACCAGTAAAGGTTCCTCATTTTGAATAAATTTTGTAAAAATGCCCATATGCGTTCGATTGGGCATCCCCCTACGCATATGGACATTTGTAAAAAAAATTATTCAAAATGAGGGACCTTTACTGGTCAGCAAAAGTTCTTCATATAAAATCTTGAAGTCGTTTTCAGTGGTGTGCGACTTCGAAACAAGACCAAATATCACAAATTGGTCAGGCGGGATCGAAAGCAATTGCGACTACCTACAAATTGTGGTATTCATCGTTCCAATAGCTCCAACCAATTCCGAGACCGGCACAAAAATCTGTTAACAAAAATCACTCAGCAAAAGTTACTCATATCAGCGATATCTCGTGTGGGCAAATCGAGTTTGCATCAAAAATGTCGCCTGGCACGGAACAAATGGAGAAATTTTCAAAGAATGACTTTTCTGACCACATATAGCGCTGTAACTCCCTTCACAGAAGAAATTTTCGAATGTTAGGTCAATAAATATATTGCCAGAATACCAAAAGACAGCCAACGACATCTTTAAACCAACTTATTGAATCATCGAATATTTCGAGCAACTTTTTTCAATCGTGTGTTGCTTGAGTTGAATATAATCAACTTTACGGCGACACTAGCAGCTTCTCTGCACACACATCGTAGAAGAGAGTACAAAAATCATAGTATTTTGGCAAATGCATCGAGTAACCATTGCGAAACATCAATACGTTTTGGCTAACGCGTAGTACCGGCCCACAGACAAGCTGTTAGCGTCGCCGTAAAGTTGATTTTATTCCAGTAAAGTCACACACGATTGAAAAAAGTTGCCGAAAAATACAATGATTCAATGAGTTGGAATTGAGAGATGGCATTGACTGCTATGTGTCAAATGACTTACATTTGAAATGTATTGTGGTACTTTCCCTCCAAGGTCCAAGTCTTCAAAAAATCTAGATATCCGAATTCCCTCAGCCAAATGGAAAAAAATTTGATTTTCGACCAATATAGCTACTAACATCTATTTTCATGGTCTAACTCTGTAACGTATTAAGATATCGAAAATCCTTTTGGCTTATTTCCAAACATACGTTTTTGGATGGCTCAGCATACTGTTTATGCGCTCTCTGTTTTTGTGTAGTCGATGTAGCTGTGGACATCAACGCACGCCACTTATACAGTAACTTGCGTCGTCGATATGCTGGGATATATCCACTGCATACGAAATTCTGAGATGCTGAGCCATCCAAAAACGTATGTTTGCTTATTTCAAGATAATGTAATTCTTTACAGATTTGGCCCCTTTTCAGAAATATCAATGGTAACTTTGAAATCTTGGAAAAATGTAGAGAAGACTATGGCTGAGTAGAATGACTGATGGTACGTTTTTAATACGTAGAGTCTACTGCTTTCAGTGATGTGTCACGTCCTTCTTTTTAATTTGTATGATAATTTTTTTCATTTCTGCCATTATTGTTTTTTTTATTGTTTTGATAAACAACAAGCTGGTAAAATCTGGTCAATTGAGTTTTGAATCATATATGTTTGTTTATCTCACAATTTCTTTTTACACCTGTATCTATTTATCATATATTGATGAGGTTAATCTATGGAAATTTTTTCTATGAACATATTCAAATGAGTTACAATTTCAATGAATTACAATTTTCCATTCACATTATTTCCGATAAAATTTCGAGCATGTTCAAAGCAGGCATTGAGCTAATACTGTAATCAAATCAACCGTACATTCACTTTGAACATACATGGAATTCAATTATTCCAATCGTTGCTATTGAAAGATGTGACTTAAGGGCCTCTTATGATTTTCGTAACAAATGCGCCCCATAGTAAAGGAAGCGGCTTATCCCAAACTAAACTGTGCAGCATCCAAGCATGTGACGAATATTAAATAGGCCAAAAGAAATCGACGGTTTTATTTCCTTTTGGTCCAAATCATATCGATTTTCTTCTTTTTTTCCTTCCTTTCTGTGCTCCTGTCATTCTATTTTTCCTCTTGGCTTCTGATATTTTCTTTTCATTTTCTTCTTTTTTCGTATTCGTTTTTTTTCTCGTGAGAAAAAGTGTCAAATTTTCGGCTCCCGTTAAAAACTACCATTTTCGAGTACACAAACCATTGACCGCACACCTAAAAAAACATAATTGAGTCCATGAAATTAAATTCAAAAGCAATACGTGCGTTGATTTGCGTGAAGAGCATAATGATATTAATCTTTTTTATGGAATTTTTCGACGAAGAATTGCTTCTTACGGTCACTAGGGCGTTAATGTTACTACTATTAAATAAAATTTTGTGTGCCATATCACATTAAATATGGCATATTTTTAAGCAATTGGACTGACTCAATGGTTATTTGATACAATTTGAGTTCAAAACAAAAGTGCAACTGCTGTGATAGTATCCGTCCTTTGTCTTTTGACATTTTAATTATTCATGAGGAAGCACGTGAGCCGGAATACGATTTACGTCACAGATATGTACACAGTAAAAAATAAAAGTCCACATCTAGCCGTTTTTTCAGCTAAAAACGCATTCAGCCGATATTGCTGCTAGTAATTTGAGCTGCAGGCGAAATTCCGCTTATAATCTAGTCGGTTTTTCGTCTGAAACTCAATTTACTAGGCAAAATATAAGACTGGGCGCCTCTACCAGTCGAAAATCCGCCTAAGTGTGGACTTTTATTTTTCACTGTGTATGCATATAGGCTGTGTCTTACGGTCAATGTATGAATGTGGAAAAGCGTAGCGACAAATGAATCATATGATGGTTTCAAAAAACCTCTTCGGTTTAGAAAACATTGACGTACTTTTGTTATATGCCTTGATCAGAACATTGCACACATTTTTCAATGATTTTTCTCTTTCATTTTAATTTTAATTTTATTAACAATTAATACATTTAAACCAAAACTACACAAATAATAACATTATCCATGTATAATATCCGTTCGAACAAGATTCACTTGTGAAAAATACGTCAAAATTTTGAAGAGAATTTTATTCTCCTTCATGGAGAATGCAATCCTATTCATTGGCTAAGGGTATGGATTCATCGATTGCAACCGAATATTCTGCAAAATGTTACCATTAAAGCGTCTCTTCTCTTCCACGATCACGCAATAATTTTGCAATTCAAAAGACATTTGCATGATGACAACAATAAAAACTGACACTAATAGCAGTATTGAAAATTTAAAATACACAGTTGATATTTTGAATACGCATTCCCTTGCTTCGGATGTCTCTATATTTTCCCATTGCTGCAATAACACGTATCAGGTTGTTACGTTGGATTTGAATCGTTTGAATTAATCGACGAATGTTCTCCGTCGACAAAGGGCAGTCTTCAGAGAGAGAGAGAGAGAGAGAGAGAGAGAGAGAGAGAGAGAGAGAGA
>NW_022601407.1:6208908-6261718 GCF_009176505.1 Sitodiplosis mosellana
AGAGAGAGAGAGAGAGAGAGAGAGAGAGAGAGAGAGAGAGAGAGAGAGAAAGTGGATGAAACAAGCTTTTTACTTTCCAAGGTCCTGTATAATGTTGTCATTGATATTGTGAAAAATCCTTATGAAACACATGCAATACGTGCACTTGCATTGTTACCAGCAACGGGAGGGCCAAATCTTTTAAATAAATTAAATTAACTTTTGTAAAAACTAAAATACAGCAAATGTAATGGATCCAATTAAACATCCACTTTTTGTTTTCGTTGGTTATTCAACTAAAGTGTGACGACAACTCACACAGACTTTTATCGCAGACAAATTTGTTTCAGATTCTTTGCATAAAACGACCTATAAAGAAATTTGGATTCGGTAAAATCAGTATCGATTTTGCATATGGGAATTCGATTCCATTGGGGTTCATTGCAACAAAGAAACATGATAACAGGGCTGGAATTCGAAGAATTCCACCGAAATCGTTCGAAATTATTTTTTTCGTACATAAGACCATATTGGAGTGAAAGAGAGAGATTCCACTATTTTTCAGCATTCCACCGGAATTATTCCGATAATTCAAGGAAGAGTGAAATGTGTGAGAAATAATTCCGGTGGAATGCTGAAAAATAGTGGAATCTCTCTCTTTCACTCCAATATGGTCTTATGTACGAAAAAAAATAATTCCGAACGATTTTGGTGGAATGACTTAGAATTCCAGCCCAGCTTACGGTTCAAGTTGTTCAAAATTTATGGTTTGTGCTTGGAATAATCTGCTGAATTTATATAAAATATTTTTCTGAATTAACTGTGGATTCGTTTCCCCATTTTTTCAAACACCAAATGGTACGATCGTTGAGCAAAGTTTGAAAGTATCTCAACATAATCTGGTGATTTTGATTTTTTCTGCTATTAACCGGCATGTGATAAGAATTTGTTGTTATCATTCATAGAATAGGAAGAACTAAATTGATCGTTTTAACGTTTTTGAAGAAAATATTTTTTGGACACAACCATAAGTCATGATAATGAAGCAAATCACATTTTGGATCGAAAAATAAATATCACCAACCAGGAGTGGTTGTCAATTCATACATTTGCATTGCCAAACAATAATTTAATTGAAAAAATGCGACAAATCGAATTTTTGCCATTTTTCTAAATGGAATCGAGTTTGCCAAGACACGGCAAGATCGTCAAAGTTTTAAAGGTGTCTTAAAATAGACAAGACGATAGCGGTAGCTCAGTTCGAATTTCTTAAAAGGAAATACAGAAAATAGATTGTTCTGTTTTCTCGTGAAATGTAAGTTTTTCAATCGCCAATTTTTAGTTTTCAATCATCAAGATGAGCGGAAATGTGTCAACAGATGACGGAAAAGAATGAGCCACAGCCTTATAGTGTTGAGAGCTATTTAGTCACAGTAAATGCTCATTTGTCTATCAGTGTTCCAGTAGTTCAATAGGCTATTGCGTCAGTAATCTCAAGTGGGGATCATTTATGAATTGAGTGATTAAGTGTTTTCATTCTACCTCCTTCTCTCTCTGTTTCCCACTCTGTTCAACTGCAAAAGAACGATGGCACATTTGTTCCTTGATGTGGGAAGCTTTTTAACACGCTCGTTCGTATACAATTACCAAGGCATTCACACTCTGACTTTTGTTGTACGTATTTTGAGTGTGATGTGTGTGTGGGTCCTATTATTGTTTGGTTTTTGACTCAACCCTTCTTTGTTTGTTGAAATTGTTGAAACAAAACCGGGTATCATCGAGAGCAAGAGCAAGAGTATCATCACATTTGCTTGACGGCTGCAATTTGTGATTTCGTCATCAAGATTTTTGGTCGAATGGAAGACAAGCGACGTAATAACGTTTAATAGCCACATTGCCACCAAAATATTCTCCATGACTAAAAACACCTAATTATTTTCATACCAAAATAGCGACAGAGCGAGAGTGAGAGCAAAAGAGAGTGCTATAATAAATTAATTTGACTAACTTAGAATATTGAGGAGCGAGGCCAAATTATCATGTTTATTGTTGGTGGAAGACATTCAATGATGGCATGAGCGCGTATCGTTTGCCACACATTTTACTTTGGGTCGACAGATATTCTTTGGATGCGGCAGGTTAGAATAAAAACCAACAAAGGACGCGGTTACGAAACACATGGGGATGGCTGACGAGAAGCAGTGACCATTTCGAGCAAAAACAGCTCGAAATAGTCTAGGTTTTTGTGTGCTCCAAAGGGACTGTTGACAACATTTCATTGAAAACCGAATTTTTCCGTAACCGTTGGAATCGACATTCGAATCCAATTCAACATTCTTTGCATTTTATCATTCGATTTCACTTTTACTTTCACTTTCATCCCATGGCAAGCATTATCAGCGTCATCAATTAGTCTCTGTTGTTAACTCAAGCGCATGTAGTGAATTGAACGTTTTGCGTAGCGTGTTGAAAACAATTGGATATAATTAAAATTGAGTGAAAATATGTAATTTTATAGATAATTTTAAACTATTCATCAAATTCGTATTCCAATGAATTCGGTCATAATTTTTGGCGGGCGTGCGTTTGATGTTCATGCATAACAACTGGGTGAAATTTTCGAAAAGCTTTGAGCTTTACTCGGAAATGTGTGGAAATCTCAAAAAATTACCATACATTTACAGACACCTTTGCCGCAACACGCTTTTACATCCCATAATTTTCCTTGGTGTCTAGCATTCACTATGTATTTTGGCTTTTTGGTGGCCACCCGACAAATTACAGACCGCAGACAAATGAGATTTTGGCAAACGCAACCAAGCGAACGGACACATGCAAAAGATGAACATCAATAAATCTAATTTCATCGCTTTTCCTCGGCCATAATCCGGATTAGCATTTTGGCTTCTTTATTCCGTCTTTCCCAATGAACTGGGTGGTTTCTCTATCGTTGATTCTTGGTCAAATGTTTTATGAAATTTTAGCTCGACGTATTTCGATTGAAATTTTAAAGACCGTTCAAAAAATGAATTTAAGTCCATCAATTGTGGCTAGACAGTGGACCAGCCCGTGAATTATATGATTCATCTTCAGTTGCGGTAAAAACAAGAGGATTCCGATTGGAATTGAGCTTTAACATCTCCTTAAACAGCTACGAAATTGGATTGTTAGATTCCAATCAAAACCTCAACATTGATCTTCATTATCATTGATGGATGGTTGAAACATCAATTTCCATCGATTTCAAATGCAACTTCAATATGATAAATTTTCTGCATTCTTCAATGTGTAGTTGTAGTTACAACTCGATCAAATTAATGTATTTGGTAAAGAGTTATTAGTAAGACCACCAACAACGTATTGAAACGCTTATTTCCCACGAAAAACCACTCGACACTCGACACAATTGATTTGCTTACGCAATTGATGCGTTCGATAGTTCGACAAATGACGTCGACAATAAATTAGCATTCAATGTTCAACGCAAAAAGGCTTCAAATACGTTTTGGCTTAGAAAATGACACACGGTCGATGATGAAGAGTCTATGTCGCAATCAAATTAACCACAAAAGTTGTCTTATCACCCATTTCCACTTGATTACTTTAGTCAAATGTCGTTTTCTTTCGCTGCTCTTGTTTTCATATTTTGCAGTCTGCTCATTTGCTCACGCTTCGATAATAATTTATCGACTTTATTGTCGGTTATAAAATTGCGGTTCATTGAAAATAAAGAGGCCGCCTAATGGATTTAATATCTAGATATACGCGTTTTTCCTGTGTCTATTGGCGTCACATAAAATGAAAATTCATACACTCAATGGCGTTACCTCAAATGACAAACAATATTTTATGATGCTTTCAACTAAAGCATAAAATTTCACGCTTCCATTTTATCGATCAGCCTGATAAGTTTCGAAGGCAATCCACCGATCGATTGACAAACAAAAAAGAATCGCGGACCAATTTTGCATTGCTGAACTACACAACATTTGAATCTATTGCGTTTTAAGTTCCCTGATTGATTGAAAGTTTCAGTTTGAAACTTCAAATATTAGCCCAAAAATTTGACACATTCTTCTCAATTTCATTTCCAAATTGATGGAAATTTTTCAAACCTATTTTCCTCAGTCTGAACAACATTAACGCACGTCTCATACACATTTATGTCAATTATAAAATTCGACTAATAAGTATTTTTTTAAGTGCCTTTTATGAACATATCCCCGTTTACCCATTCAAAACAACTTTTTCCCTACAATTTTTGCTTTTTCCAATTGGCTCATTTATTATTCACGCAAAATGTCGACGCGCTTATGGCTACAACGGAAACCATTCAAGCCATTTTGTATACTTTTATGGCCGAACACCGGATCAATCGTATTTTGTAGGTCGAGTATTTTTAGCATTATTTTATTGAAATATCCCAATAAATATTCGAAATCACCTGCTTTCATCCGTTTCGAATTCCGGATCTAATAATGACTTTGCCTGTGAAAAGGGCCGGAATAGCAGCTTTCATTCATTCATTCATTCATTCATTCAATTACTTTGTTTCATTTCATTCATTCATTCATGTTATGAACTTTGAATTCTTTCTCCGATCTTTAACACGCCTTACCATTCTTTTAGATCAATATAGAATGTACATTTTAAAGAGCATCGTCGTGGTCGTAGCACTCGGCCATGTTTTAGCTGCTTACTCACTCTCTTTCTCTCTCTCTCTCTCTCTCTCGCTTTACTTTCTTGTCTTTCTCTTTCCCGTTCGCGACATTCTGTTTCTCTTTCCCTTGCATTCTTGCACGGTTTCCCTCTTTTTCTCTCTTTTTAATTTTTCCCGATTCTCTTTCTGTAGCAGCTTTTTATCCAATTCTTTACCTGACTTCAGTCGACTCTTTCATTTGAACCTTTCTCTTCCAATCTCTTTCCCATCTATCACCATTTTATATTTTTCGTCATTGTTTAGCAAACAATGTTTACTCATGGCTTCCACTTTTACTGAACCACGCCGCACTTATGTGCCTGCACAGTGCACATTTTATCGCTTTTATACTACATGATAACCGTCATAATTGCCCATCTTGTGCCAAAATCGCCCGATTTATGTTTGAGATTCATCCCGTAAATTATGCATCAAATTTTGTTGTGATGCTATTTTCGGTCGAATTGTCGAATATTTGAGTGATATGAAATATTTGTCATATGTCATTGATCAATATCTTTGCTTCTGTAAATCAATATTAATTATGAATCATTTTTTCGCGAAAAATTTCATGAAAATGGCTTGTTTCGTTGAAATTGAGTGATGAAAATGGGGTAAGCAATGACTTAATTCGTTTTTGCCGCTGCACTGTTATCAAGCGTATCGCTGCATTTCAACGAAATAATTGACATAAAACACCACCTCATAATCAATTCTCATTATTACAATATGCAATCATCCATTTGTCATCATACTGACGCCGAATATTTCGACTTGCATGTCATCGCTTCAGTTTTCCACACACGAAATCAACGGATGTTTTTAAAATAAAAAAAAAACGGATCGAGTTGATTTAAAAAGGCACAAATTCTTTTTTGTTGCTATCGTGTGGTTACCTTGACCAATGACCATATCATCATGATCAATTTAGATTTTGTTACATATCAAAACTCAATTATGCAACGTGGAATATTCTTGTGTGTGTGTGTGTGTGTGTAAAAACTACACGGCTACCAGAAGGGAAAAATTCATTGGAAAAAATGGATTCATATGAAAATTATTACATTGAAAGCGCCACATGCGTTCATGTGAAGAAGCGCTTTTACAGAAAAAAAAAATAAAGCCTGCATCACGTAACGATTTCCTAATAAATACAGGTTTATCCATGGCTATGACCATGACGAAACGCACATATGACCATTTATTCCATGCGAATTGCTATCCTTTTTCATGGAAATTTATGCGGTGCGCCGGGTGCATTGCAAACGCCAGAAGCTTTAGAATTTAATTACCAAGCGGTTATTAGCTAGAATTTTACGGACAACTGTTTTCAGTATGCATAGCGAAGGAAGAGGAATTGAAAGAGATAAAGGAAGTCATTTTCCTCTGGAGACGAAAACAGGAAGAAGAAGGCGAATTTTACTTTCAGACAATGATTAAAGATGACACTTGCCAAACGTTTCAAAGCTTTTTTCTAGTAAATTTTTATATCATTGTCTCTCTCACTTTTCATTGTTTCAAGCCTTCTCTTTCTCACTGTCTCTTCCTCTCGTCTTTTTTCTCTGTCTTTTTCTCTCTGCCGCTTCATCTGTCGAACTCTTCTCAGCGCGCCTTTGCTCTATTTCACGTAATAATCGCACCGTTTTCATCGAAAGAGTTTTACTTAAAGCTTAGCATGTTTACGCTTAAATGGTCAAATGAAATAACCGGGATAATTTCATAAGCATCAAATGCGTTTCCATACTATTCAAACAGCTTTTTCTAAAAGTTTTGGTTGGTTGTTTCTCTTTCTTTCTCTCTCTCTCTCTCTCTCTCTCTCTCGGCTTATTAGATTGCGAGTCTCTTTTTAATAATGAATGACCTGTAAGCATTTCATATAATCAGTATGCACAAGTGATACACGAACAGCAGACAAAATAATGTCGTTTAATCAACATGAACGAAAGAAGAAGAAGGGGAAAAAAATTATAAATATTAAACGCAATTGCAAAATATGAGAGGAAAAATAAAATAAAATGCCGAAGCCCACGCGTTGATTCCATTGGAAATTGTCGGCAGTTATGAAGTGAGCAGTAAGACAGTTACGTGCCATATTTGATTGTCTGTATGGTGGCCGCCTCTGGACTATTCAAATTTTAATAACTGAGTCGGGTTTTTTTTTATTGAAATTTCAAATGGTACATTAAGTGGAGAGTCGAGTGAAATTACAGAGCCGTTTCTATCATTCGATTGCGCGTATGACCTCCAAAGACTTAGACACACGCAACGAACTACCAAATTGCCCGTTTGAATGTTTCATGAGATTCGATTGAGAAGTGTGATGTGATGTGAAAGGATACGAATTCGAGGCCTATAAACGGAAGGAACTTTCATTTTATGGTAAAATCGGTCCAGCATGCCCGTCGGAAAACTGGGGACAACAAGCTAATTGGCTGATTCAGCTTTCACGAAACACCAAAACACAACCGATGAGGAATAATATTCCGGATTTTGTCGTGTGTGTGTGTGCTTTAACCTTTGGTTTTAAAGGGACCAACATCTGAGATGAAACATTTTAAATTTTAGGATAATTTATGAAATGTTCGGCTTCGTTTGAATAAAAGTGACGAATAAAGGAGTTTTTCGAAGAAACCGTGACCAAATTGGAAGGCTTCCGAGTTAATCGAGAATTCACCATTTCTTATAGAGGAAAAATGACCGACAATTTTAGTTGACTTTTTTTTAACCAGAAAAGGAAATCTTTTATTCATCCGAATGAATTTTATTTATAACTAGCTTCCTCGCCTCGCTTCGCTCGGCTTGGGCGCCAGTTCGGTTTCTCTTCCGTTCAGTTAGTTTTTTTTCAATCAAGAAAGATGAATAAGAAAACTAAACATTTCAGTGAGATGACGATACAATTTGACGTAAAAAACAAAATTCAGTTATGAATGTTAGTCTGTATCATTTCGTATGTTCCATACTTGTTTTTTCAAAGCAAAGACGATTTTCTGGGAAAGTTGCTCCTTTTTCTGGAGTTGATTTTACACGCATTTTTTTCATATGTGAATTGGTGTTAAGTCGTGTTAACATGACCATGATGGACCGAGATGGTGTCCATGTTCAACTCTGTTCCAAAACCAATATTTCATTGCCATCAATCCACATTAATGTACGTTGTATCGAAAAACAATTAAAAAAATTGTTTCTTCAAACTTTTGAAAATTTAATTCGAAAATCAAAACTGATATGTGAATCTGCTATTTAAGCCGCGAGAATTCTAACGACATATTCACCATTAAAACCAAGAATTGAAAAATCATGAAAATAAAAAAAAATAGGACACACGCACAATGAGTTTTATATATATATAGATTTATAATGAAAATTCAGAAAAATTTTATGACTGATTTTGCACAGAGAGAAATCCAACATGGTTTCACCAATACAAAAACATAATTTTGGCATTTTACAACAGTATTTGTGAAAATCGCAACAAATGTTTGGCTGTCAATATAGTACGAATTTGGGTGCGTTCCATACAAATACTAATCTGAACATTTGTTATGATTTTCACAAATACTGTTGCATTTTGACACTTTGCAATGTTCTGTGGTGTTGAACGTAGCCTCATTTTTCTCTGTGTGTATAGACATTTTTTCCATAAAACCTGCAAAAGTTTCGAACCGCATTGGCTAATGAATGATGTTAATAGATTTTACCGACTATTTCAGTCACTTTCCAGGAAAACACCGTGTCAATTTAGTATTATCTATGGAAATATCCAATCCGTTGATAATAATGCGTTGTTGAAAACTGCAAGAGAAGCAAAGAAGCTAACAAATCGCACAAAAATCATTACATTCCGGCTTAAAACGAGACAGAGAAAGAGGTAGAGAGAGAGAACAAAGGCATAGAATTCTTTCTACCCGAATGGATTGAAGTGAATCGAGGTTTTGCATTAGCAAAACTTGATCTAGTTGAAAAATCGCTTAATTCGAGAGTTCAACAACAGCAGCATCAACCGTTGACTTTGATTTTGCCATGCAAATGAACACGAGAAAGAAATGTGGCCATCCAGTATTTTCTATGTAATGAAAAAAAAAACATATGTTCACATATATCGAATTATTAAAACGGGTGGAATGAAAATGCACGTGACCGTTGGCATGGGGCAGGTAAAAAGCGTTTTTAACCGAATCATGTTCTACGCTCTTTTCTGAGCTTATCTGCAACTTTTCATCGTTCGAAATTCATTGGAACTGCTGATTGAAGACAGATTTTTGCATCGTAATTTCATTTGGGTCGTCGTTTGATGCAGAGAAACATGAAGCAAATTTATATTCACCGACCTTTGAAACAAGCGGTAAATTCCACCCTTTGATATTCGATATGTGAAATTTCATCAGCGCGCATTTTATTCCTTCGCTCCAACAACACACATAAATATCACAAGAGTTTAATGGCGAAATGGTAAGCAAACATCGATTCAACGGCTTGGAAAATTTATATAATTCGTATTCTACCTTCATTAATATTGCAGCCCTTTGCACTAAGTACCTCATGTATGAATTCAATGAATCCAGAGCATAAATTCGATTTTCGTTTTGAATATTTTCTGCAATTGTAGCATTTTAAGTCGTTGGCAATTTTTTTTTTCACTCGAAATACAATTCGACGAATTACAACATCAAACAAGCTTCTGTGAATGAACGGAGTCGAACAATCTCTATATCTGGTAACACCGTTTGCTACACGTTAAACGGAACTAATTGCAGACACTCTGATTACATAGAACACACATTCACTCAATGACCCATTCATCAATCACCTCTAATTTTCGATTTATTCAAACGAAATTAGATGATTCGGATAAAAGTGCACGGTACCTTTCGATTGTAATTAGTATCAGACAGTGTATGTACGTCTCCTAATTAACGGCGGAACGAAGGAAAATTTTCCACTTTCTCTTCGTTCAGTTTATGTTCAGCAAAATTTGGTGATTTTCATACTAGCTTTCGATGCCGAATTGTCAGTCATGCTTTGAAAATTGAATTCCAATTATTCTGGAGAAGTGCACAACGACTCAACACCATGTTCACTCGATGATAAATTTTTATTTCATTTCCTGAAAAAAATCAATCTTTTTCAAAAGAATTTTTGATTGATACCAGACTAAGTTTTTTTGTTGTTGCTAAAAAACGTTTTTTCAATGAAAAAAGATATTTAAAAAAAATATTTTTCTTTTTAATCAAACTAATTAAGTAGGGGAAGGTGGGGTAATTCGGAACGTGGGGAAATTCGGAACACCGCCAAATTTCACCGCAAATGAATAGTTGAGATGCGAGACATGTGAACAACTGTCATCGTTTTCTCTAAACAAAACCTCAAATTTCACTCGACGAGTGTGTACGTACTGTTAGCTCTATGCGACATCGACATGAAATCAAGTCATGAAAATCTAATATTGAGATTGCCTGTCTGCATCGATTCCACAACATTTTTTGAAGAATCAACTCTAATGAATATGTTTATAATTATCGTATACCATTAATATTTCGACTCACAAGAGGAATTTTGCATAAAAATTCATTGAGTGACTGAAACACGATTATGTTGTGAACCTTAGTGAGTGGGGAATTCCGGAACGCCCTATATACGAAAAATTGATCAAGTGATTTTTAATACTTTTCAAGTTGATATCGCTTTTTTATGCATATTTATTATATCTCATGCAAAATTTTGACAAATTACTCATTGCGATTCATGCGATCGAGCTGTCTACTTGAAATGCACCAAAATAATTGGTAGCTGTTTCACAGGCAACAATTACAAATCCGACTAATAACAATCGCTATTTTTGAACTTTTTCCTCATTAAAATTAATTCTTCTGTCATTTCCTAGTTTCCCGTGTGGAAAATTTTTGACTGACTATTCAGTCGATTAATTTGGGACATTTTGACTGACTAAAAGTGATTGTCTCGAACAAAATAAGCAACTGCAGTTAACTTTAATCACAAATCACTCTTAGTCAAAATGTCCCAAATTAGTCGACTGACTGAAAGAATAACTAAACGTGATTGTCTCCATACAAAACGCATGATTTCAATCAACTTAGCCAGTTTTTGTTGTGTATCACTACATACAGTTACATACAACTGAGTGACTTGGTTTCCATAAACGTTTTGCATCAAAATTGTTTCAGTTTTCTATCCATTTATGAAGTTTTCCGAATTTCCCCACCAATTTTTTTTCAATTTTTCACCAAAATCGCAAAAGGATTTTCTGCCAACAGCGTAAATTTTTTCAACCGATGCGAATTTCAACAAGCGGCAAGGACCAAAAGTTAGGTTTTTACATTTACTGAGTCGTACCACTTTAGAATTTGGAAAAATGTTATTAAATTATTTCGATGTGTGTTCCGAATTTCCCCACCTTCCCCTACTTAATCCTACTTGAATCATCTGGAAATCTTAGAAATATCGTTAATAAATTAAGTAAACAATAATGGACACTTTCCAATTAAAAATCGAAAGCTTCGATAAAATTTCTAGAAGGAACACTATGAAATTCGAATTAAAATAAGCCAAAACGATGTACTGAATCATGAAGAGAGTTGAAGTTGAGTACTAAAGCATATTGACTGTATCTCAGAACGTAGCTGCTACATTAAATGCCAAGTAAGTAAGTCGACTGTTTGTGTGGTTTAATCCCATCAAAGGTTGAAAATGTGCGTCTGATCTTCCTGTAAATTTTGCATTTGTTTGCACTGAATTATGTAAAAGATGTGAATTTTAATGGATATGTGCGAACGGCAAAAGGTGTCGATTTTTGTTTGTTAATACGATTACAATGTCTGCAAATATTTTCCATCATTGGGAAATCGTTCGCATCATTCCGCCCCAAAAATGTCCAAGTTCGCTGCAAAAGCCATTGCAAACGTTTTGGAAGTGCCAACTTTTATATACGTGAAAATATTTGCTTGAAAATCATTGGATCATATAAATTTACCTAATGTGTGTTGGTGTTACAAATTTAATTGAATCGATGCATATGCGTGGCGTTACGCCACTGGTCGTAAATAAAGATTCATCGAAATTAATTAGATGATGATGCCGGAATTGCAAGTAGAACAACGCGTATAATTAATTTCAATCAATTCCTAATGATATTCACTTTTCTTTCATTCGATTCGAATGCTTTGAATCGTTCGGGGAGAAAATTGATGGAAAAAAGAATAATGAACTTTCCTCGTCCGAATAAATCAAACGTGTGTGTGTGTATAGAACAGAGCTCGTATTCATAGTGAAAAATGCACTCGTGTCATCGAAGACCTCATTCACATATTATGGGAAACCAGCAGAGAACATTTCGCATCAATTCTGTCAACGGTAAATGAATGGGTCAAAATGGAATGCACCATTTCAATGGATCGATTTCGTATTGACTTCAATTTTTAAGCGATTACGACACAGAAGATTGAATACAGAGCGCTTCCATTTGAGCAGTTTTTGTTTCGGGATTTGTTATTAGAATCGCTTTCAGTGTTCGTTTTCATCAAACGGGAGAGACACATCGGCAAAGGTAAAGAGAAGTTTATGTTTTTCAATATTCATTCACAAAGTTCACAAGAAGAGAAGAAAAAAAGATACAACACAACAATAAAAAGCATGCAATTTAGCTTCCAAGTTGGGGCAAATACCATTTGGCTTTATCTTTGTTTGAGTTTTCTCTTATCCGAAAATTTACACAAGATGCGCAGTTCTTTCTTTGAATTTTGTGTATCGAAAATTGAACCTCAGGTTAAAATGTGGACATCTTCATGAAATGCGGTGAAAATGTGTGGCAATAGTCGAAGGGTTGTAACAGTGATGTGATCGGCACATGAGCACCATCTCTACTGATTGCCATTATTGCAATGTAAATGAATAGAATGTCTACTTCTTTTTCTCAACATCAATTGCATACGACTTATATACGACGCAAGGTGGCAGCACCTTAAATGGCGTTTTTATACACAAAGTGTATAAATTTGAGTGTAAATTATGTTAGTGGCGTATCAAAATGAAGGTTTAAAACAAAAACATGGTCAATATAGAGCGTGTGGTCTGACTGTATGTACTGCGCGTGCCTTTTGGCAATAGTTTCATCAGGAATTTTCATAGTAAAAAGTTGTTGGCACGTTTTTCGTCTTTCAATATTCTATATTTATTTTCACCGCTCTCTGCAGTGCAAAGTCTGCAAGACGCTCTCAATTTCACGAAAGTTCATAGTATCAAATTAAAAATGAACAGATAATTTCAATGAAAATAGTGTTACATAATAAATTCATTTCTGTCCCAATTATTGATATCATTGACCAAAATCGCTTCTCCCCTCATCACCTGCAGTGAAGGTTCTTCACCTTGGGATAATTTTAAGTTATAATATATCTCTTATTAATATGTCTCTACACACATATACCTTTCTCTTTATCTGTTAAAAGGACATGTCCACATTCGCTACTGATAAAGACAAATCGATTGATTTGGGGCACTTAACTTAAAGTCAAAATATTGTTCTATTTATTTGTTCGCATTCGTCGTGAGCACTCGTAATCAATGCATTGTATAGTGAAACAAACATAAACGAAGCAAACGGCGTAGCGATAGTCGTGGATAATTCGCCAACGTCGTCTCGCGTCCAACTGAGATTACTTACGAATCTTTCGGAGTTTTAGCTTCTGAGAGAAGCCATCATAGAAAAATACTCAAATTATTACGACGCTTGAAGACTTTGACTTTTCGTATCACGCCTATGATTCATCGATAGGCGTGGGTCCGTTTTCCATGACAGAATCGGTGCGAATAAGGGGAATTAGTAGACATGAACTAATTTCCGGTTTCAATCTAGCGAAAAGATTTCTATCTGTCCGTTTTCTCGATGTTGTAGAAATTGCTTCGAACTCAGGCAAATTGACACAATATTTTCCGGAACGTTTGACGGTATCAAAAACGTGGACAACTAATAGCTCCAATTATGGAATGCTGAATGAAATACTTTAATGATTATGACAATATCGATCAAATCCCACCTGCATTTGGAAATCTTAAGGAAATCGTATTCGATAGGCATAAACATGAAACGAAAACTGTGTTAAAAAACCAACATTAAACCAAAAATTTCACGTGGAGTAAACTAAATGATACACAACTACAACAAATTTTGCATGCATTTTTTTTGATTTTTTCATTCCAAAATGTTATTGACTGAATTCAACTGTTTCAGAAAAAACTTGCTCATCATAGCGGTAAAAATTTCACGACTACAAATAATAAATAAAAACGTTCCCGTAACAAACGGATAAATCTTGAATATGATACTTCCTTTCCTTCGTTACGACCCTCTGCACATAACAATTTCAACAGCGCTTTTTTCGGTCAATTTTACGATAGAGTTGATAAAAATGCTTATTTTTATCGTGATCATTTTGAAGCGCTTCCGTGTGCGTGTTCGTAATCGATGTGGTATTACTTGCAATAATTCGTTGCGGAAATTTACTGTTCGCTTTTGAAAGTGCTTGTGCATTTGGTGCACTCACCATTTCGGATGAGCTGAATGGAATCGCATGCAATTTGTGTTCAGTCGTTTTGCAGAACAACAGAGGAAATAGCAGTTTTGTCAACGAAACGAGAGAAGAAGAATTACTAGGAAAACTCCATTCAATTTGAATGAGCTTCACATAAAATTACCGTCACCACACCTGGTTTGAAAAAAGGGTGGTGCGAGAATGTTGAACAAAAGCAAATACTCACATTGCATTGAGTTATGCTGCGGTTCCATTAGATATTATGGATAAGAACACTCGAACGATGTGAACTATGGTTACAACTCACAATGAACGCAGAAAAAAACCGCCACACAACGTGAATTTGCTCAGAAATGTGTGAAATGAAGTTATCCTATTAGCGCACTATATGCACTTCATTATGAAAACATGTTGAATGCGAGCAAGGAAAAAAGTTGAGACAGAGAGAGAATGAGTGAGCGCGAGTACCGAATCAGTTTCACTCATTGTAACAAATCTTTCGAAAATATCACTTGAGTCAAGTTCACTCGAAACTTTGCGCAACCGACAACTTTAATCGAATTTCATTCATAATTTTCTGTCTCTTACATTTTCGATCTATTTTGACACAAACGATGTAGGTAATTTGATTGACTTATTATACATTAACCAACTTAATCTTGACAAAAGTCGCAACCAAAAAGTTCAATCGAAATGTTTTTTAGGGGATTACGGTGTGATCCGAGGTAAATTATGCAAATCAATCATATTTCAATCAAAACGATGTAAATCAATCATAAAATGCAATCGTCGTGGAAAAAGCAATAGACTGTGAGTGCAATTAATATCGGAAAACATTTCTTGCGTATACATTTTTTGAATGCAAAGAAAAAATCAAAGAATGATTGAAGAATAGTTCCTTTTGTAAGAAAGAATTATTCGGAATGTGCAGAGAATTATTGTCCTTTGTACGATAAACTGCTGACTAAAAACGTCGTCATCATCGTGTGTGAGAGAGAAAAGCAAAAGAATATGCTGAAAATGGTTAGTCTCAGACGGAAACCCTCACTTCGTTGAAATTGGCTGATGGTGCTTAATGCGTTTCGGTGTTGTGGCGGAGATCATACTCGTTAGCATTATGAAAATGTGTATTGCATGGCTTTCTATAATGCTTAAGCTTTGCGTTGCGAAACAAAGCACACGATATGCGCTCCAGTGTGCTATCAACGGTGTGTGTGAGTCCGCACTCACCACTTGTTTGGTGTTTGGAATGCGTTGGATGCGGCGCTACAAGTGTTTGGTTGCCCGTTCGTTTTTTTTCTCTCCACATACATTGTTTGTGAGCATGGCAGCCGAACCAAGTGAATGCAAGGGGGAGAGAGAAGCAGATAGAGTGAAAAAGAGAAAGCGAATCCACACGAGCGATAGCACTTCCTTTGGCACGGGCTACACAATTTCGTGTATAAAAGCGCACAACGTGAGCACACATCGAATCATTTTAACATAAAAGCTTGAAACGAAAAGACTAGCAGTTGGCTGAAAAACATTCGAACCGAAGAACCTCCAGTAAAGAGTGGTTGTTGCTTCAGTGCTAATTCTGACTTCTGTCGACACACAAAACTAGTTGGTTTTTCTTTTTCTAAACTGTTTTGACAATATTTTTCGCTGATTTTTCTTTCGGTTGCACACAAACGCCACTGAAATTTTTAATCAACAAATTTTTGTTTCAAAATCCAAGTGAAATTTGTTGTAAATTTTATAAATTCTCTAAAATCGAAACTAAACCGGTTTCCTTTTAGTTTTGGTGCCACTAATGAACAGTGCATAAATAGACCGACCAATTAGTTTTCATTTAGTTACAAAAAAAAAAAACAAGAAAGGTTCGTTTCGGTCAAACGTTTTCATTTATAGAAGAAATTAATCCAGAAAAATTAATTTCATCAAAATCACAATTAATCAAAATCTCAATCCATTATTTTTTGTCTCCGTTTCTGTTTCGTTCATAGAAATTTGAAAAACGCGGCAATAAATTTTGCACAGTTTTTTTTTCTGTTCAATTCTAAATTCATTCATTTCGAAAAAGAAATACTTGAAGAAAAAAAAATCAAGAGCCAAAATGTTGAAAATACTTGGACTGTGCATTTCGTGTTTAGTGCTTGGAATTACCGTTGGACTACCGACCAAGGTTCGTATTTACCCAATTATATTTCACATTTGACATTTTTTGTTTCATCGTTTTCCTTTTTTTTCTTTCAAATTGTTCGTTTTGAATATATCTGGCACAAGCGACACATGTCATGGTTCGGTGGGGTCAGCAACAAGCTGATTTCTACCATAGATAACATTTAATTGTCGTCAGTAGCAGTAGCAGCAATAGCAGTGGCGACGTTGGTGGCAAAAGCTCCAATTTTTAAATAGCATCTACTAATTTTAAAATTGATTTCAAAGTATGGTATTAGCTTGCCTTTAGATTTCCACATGTGGCTACTGCTGCCATTGTTGCTGCTCGTGGCTAGTAAGAACGGGATAAAATAATGCTTTCGCATCCCGTGGTGTACGAGACATACGTGAGTAGGGAAATCCACGTGTGCGCGCGATAAAAACGGATGTATTATAATAAACTAATCGATTGGCGCTCTTCAAAAGGTGTTTTGAACATTTGTCGCTTGAATTGCCTCGTCGAAATACAGCGCGAAATAGACAACTTTTAAGATAGAGAGCGAGAGAGAGAGAGAGAGAGAGAGAGTGTTGGATATATTGATTTCTAATACAAGCAGATATTGGTTTTAATATATTACGTCAGATTGAACGAGAGCTAAAACATAAAATCCATACGGGAATTTTGGACATGGTCTTTGTCCACAGATATGTTATTTTTTGTCAAGAAATACTTTGTGATGGAAAGGTACTTTTAGTCGCGCGTAAATGCCATTGCCCAAAAATGTTAAAACCTTTTTATAAACGATCACGTCTACGCTATGGCTATCATTTTCATGGTGTTTAGATTACAGTGGAGGCATGGATTTACGGGTTAAATACAAATCCATTTTAAATGACATTGGAACTTCAAACCCGCTTCGAATGGTCAACTGTTTCTCTGTCTACTCCTCTTTCTGTCTCTTTCGCTCTATCTTTTGCTCCCCCTCATTCTCTTTTTCACTTTCTCGCTCCCTCTTTTGCTTTCTCTCTTTCAATGATACAATAATCATCGTGCGAATTGTTTGCATGCCGGATGATGGCTTAAAGGTGGCTCCTTATCAAAACAATTACCGTTCAACTTATCGCCTCTATATCGTAGTGGCAATTTGTGGTTTGTCACCATTTTCTCTATTCAATTTGCATGCAAAATATGTGTGTGGGAACGCAACACTCTCATTCAGATATTCTGAGAATCGGATCATATTCTCCGAATTGCTAGATTAATTATACAAATTCTGTATTGTGTCACAGGTAAATTTTCGCATTTTTCTTCGTCCAGCCCATTCCCCTTGAAAATGTCACAATTAACAAAATTGAAGATTTTTATGCAGGCGCGATTAAATCAACAATGTAAAATTATTCACATTATTGTGAATGATTATGATGATAATGTCCAGAAATGCGACATATGATAAAGGCCTACGCATTTCATTAAATAATAATTAAAGTTGATGGTAAATAATAACGCAATCGCTATTTCACCCCTACCGAAAAATTAGCTCATTTTTAGCTCATTGTCAAAATCTAGTCGAAAATCACAACAACCATTTGGCAAAGGGATTTGTTGCTCATTTCAACAAGATTTCATGTATAAATGGACGGGTCATTCATTTACGGTGAAAGTAATATGTATCATAAATTATGGAATTGGTCAAATGCCGCATTAACGATGGAAATTTGCACCTTTCAACAGTAAAACGGTATGATTATAGCAGTAAATCCGAAATTGAGAGCAATGAAACTCCGATGGCGAGAGAAAAAGAAGTATCAATTAAAGCAAATTAAAACTAATTATAAAGTTACTTTTAACCGGTCATTCATGACGCACGAATACATAATATGTCCTGTTTTTCTCTCCCTCTATCGTTTTTCGCCCTTTTCGTACGTATTCAATGTGCCATTTAATTGGATCCTGGGCGGTTCGCAGAAACTGCAGTTTTTCTTTGAACTTTATTTTTCCTTCTCTCTCTTTGGCTCGCGCACATATGCATGGAAAAATGAAGAAAAATCGATGGATTTTTTTCATATGCATAAATCATTTAAACTGCATTAGCACCACCAACAACAACGAACTTTTCACTCAATTTATGTTGTAATAAAAGTCCTGCCATGTATGGTTCAACATTTCTGAATGGAGTTTATCTTTTCACTAAAATTAAATGGATGCGATGGTTATGTGTACGCCAACACTTTGAGTTCAACATCAAACCAACGGGTTGATGAACATCACAGATCGGTTTGCACAGCAAAAAGCAGTTAAACGCTCGTTTTCACCGCATTTTCATGCAAATCAACAGGACACGCATTGAATCTTATCAATTGAAAATGGTACAAAACTATCACCCGTAGTTCTAGCATAGAAATTAAGCCAACATGCCTATTATGATGATTTCAAAGTGAATTAATTCACTGGAAAGAATTGATGGGAATTTTTTATTTTGAGAAAAGCCTGTGCTGTCAAGAGGCCTCACACCAATTTCCATATTTAAAATATGAACAAATAATATGAATTTGTTATGTTTCAACATATTAAACAGATATGTATGCATAATTTCGATTTTACTCAATTTTGTTCAATAGTAAACCGACTGTCAGCCGACTGTCATTATCGCTTCAAAAATTCTGGAAGTGGGTTTTGGTGGATCCTCAGGATTGTTCAAAACCGATCCTGGTTCTGGAAGTGGATCCTCGGGATGGACCAGGGCATTGTCAAACCCAGTCTGATCCATCCTTCCAGATCCACCAAAACCCACTTCCAGAACATATTGTTCAAGGTGAATATGAACAATAACAACGCATTCGGGCAATAATACAAAATATTTGAAATCTAACGTGAATTTTACATGATTTAAATAATACAAATAGATTTTGCTGAATAAAATTTGGCGTGAAGCCCCTAGTGTGGTGTCGTACTAATAATGTGTTTCGACTTTAAATTGTACTATTGTTGGTTAGAGGAAAAGGAATGGGTAAAGAATGGGAATTAAGCAACATTAGAGAATGAGTTTGGTTCAAATAGATGACAGAATGGAGAAAAAGATGAAACAAACACCAGAATTTCAATACGGCCAGCCGAAGATGGTGAAAATTCCAATTTTCATATGCTTTCAAAAATCTTCTGATCATTTTCAATCGAACCGTATTGTAAAAAAGTATCACCGTACATAAAGTCTCACCAATTTCTGTCAATTTCAGCGGTGCTACCAAAACGCCAGACTTTGAACTTTTTTAATGGCATTTTTGCATTTGACACATTATCGCGAAAGTCGATGAGTCTAAAGAAAGCAATTGAGTCAGATGATGATGTAACTCGCTGTTAATATGCTCACGTAGTGTTATGTTGTTTTTATTTAAGTGAAAAACCAGTCTTTTTCCCAACAAGCAGTTATTTTTATAACATTTTTTCGGCAATGGTTAATTTGTCGGGCAAATTTGTGTCCCGGTGTTATCAAAGGAATTTTCCACACCTTTGAAGCACACTCCCATTCCCAGTAACTGCACATAATCATGCGAATGGCATGAACCATATCAAAAAAGGCACAAAACCGAAAATTAACCGAAAAACACAAAATCTTGGAATTCAGAGATGCTATCACAGTGAAGCCAATAAACGAACTTTGTCAAAGCTGTCCCCTTGGATGAGTGCCATGCAGCGCAACGATGGAATCACAGTTGATCAATACAATTACCCAATATAAAATGTATGCAGACAATTGAGCTTGACACGAGAACAAATGAAATCAAATTCAATCGATGCATCACAAGCGAGAATGCGACAGCTTCAAACAAAGATAAATCGGTTATCCAATTACCTTGGGAATTAATCATTAATTGACGTGAGGATTCTTCGGTTTCGTTGCGATTTCTTTTCGGACAATGGTTGTTTCGTGTGAAATTAATGACAATATAATTGTATAAATCTATGATTCACGAAATCACCGTCTAAGGTGGGCAGATCTCATTAGTCCACTTGAGACTACCGTCATAGTGAAAATTTGCCCATTTTTTCCATCATTTTCTCTTTTTGCAAGACATTTCTCGTTGTTGCCTGATGTGTTTTTTACACCTTTTATCAATTCATCTTTAATTTCACTTCTCATTGTCTTCAATTCTTACAAGGCGCGCATTTTTTTTCCCCTTTATGCTCGAGAGTTTTGTCATTTTACACAATGTCCGAGAAAGACGAGAAAGAAAAAGATAGGGAGAGAGTGTGAGAACCAACGATAAGAGAGAGAGAGAGAGAGAGAGAGAGAGAGAGAGAAAGAGAGAGAGAGTGCTGCACTATTTCGCAGAAATTTGCGCTGAACAATTTGTAATTAATTAAAGAGCGACAGATAAAGTCCGTGCGTTACGGAAGTTTAATAAATGGTGCTAATGCAATTAAGTCCAGAGATGACTGAAGCGCACCGAGTGACTGAGCAGCGGCCGTACCGCAACTGAATTTGCGTACGTCAAACATGCTCAGTGCTTGTAACACGACCGAAAACGAGTAGTTTTTTCTAAAGTGCGCTAGAGCGCACCCGAGCACTTGTATTGTTTTTGCTTTTTTCACCATTCTATTTTACATTTTTGGCCATACGCAAATTTTGTTTTAATATTCAGCCTTTCTCGATAAAGAATAATTTCTAAAGAGTCATGTTTATATTAGATTTAGCGGGAAAATCACCAAAAATGATAGTTGCAAAATTGAGCCAGTGCGCACACTGACGTTTCTAGAAGGTGCGTGTAAACGCACGGAGCAGAAAACAACGCTCAGTTGAGTTGCTGAATTCACTACTGAGCGTGCGTTCGGTCATCTCTGATTAAGTCGTACTAAATGTTTCACGATGTAACTGAAACTCTCCCGGAATGATGTTGTTCTGTGCAATGGTCATCGAATTTTGACCCATCGATTGGTTAACACAACTCGCAATAATCTAACGATCTTTGGCATTCATTGTGATTTATATTGTTGCTTAATTTATTTGATTGGTGATTGTATTCTTCGTGTCCGAACGCTAAACAATATACAAAACATACGGTTGCATTCAACATGGTTAAATATTTCATGATGCCACAAAACAAAGACATATCAATTTTCGCAATCTACGCACTCGCTTAATTGTTTATGCGTACCAATGCATTGGTGATGACGACAACGATAGCGACAGCGACAAAGATATAAACCGAAACGAAATGTTTCAGTAATAACCACATTTCACAACGTTATCAGTTTACCGACAGCGGCATGTATATGTAGAGTGCACTCCGATTTCAGATTATAAACTCGAACATTGTTTACAATAAACCTGAATAACAAGCATAGCTACAGGGGAGAATCAAGAATATTGGAATTTTCGGTGATTTCGTTGTAATTTTACAACTATAAAACGGCTTTTTGCACGAAAATCACATCGGGGATTATACCAAAGGTTTTCGGATAATTTGAATTAAATGCGAAAAAAAACGTTTACACATATTGTTTTTGTTGAGTTTTTTTATTTTCTTTTTTGTGTTCTTCTTTTAATGGAGTGCTCAGTATACACTCAGAATTTGAGCTTGATTTGAAGGGAAAAAAAACCCGTGCGAAAATGGAAAGTGCTGCAAAACCACAATTCTTGAGTCTCAACTTTCATCTTTTGATTTGAGAGCTTGAGTCTCTTGTTAAGAACATGAGTTTTGATTTCCATTGAAAATGTGGCGCATTTAACTTCTGACACGATTATCATGGAAATCAACGGGTTGAATTGAAAGAATAGTCGTCGAAAACAGTTAACTTGGCTTATCAGCCACTTTGAATTCATAACGCATTCAATTCAACAAATGTGACACTGTTTCTGTTTTTTTTTTGCGGTAATGAAATTAATGCGACGATTTCAAAACTTTTCAAATAAATTGTAAAAAAAAAACGAAAACTACCTTGAAATTATGCATTTTACTTACTGGATAGCCAGCCAACCATTTCGATGTGACTGTTTCATTGTAATGTACTTTATGCTACGGTTTAGTGCTCGGTTTTTATTTGCTTTGGTTTCGTTTACTTCATTTCGCCAAAAAAAAGACGGGAACGTGATAATGATTACGTTTCCAAGCACGCAATCACATAAACTGACACGAGCAAGCTTCACACTAACACGCGTGCTGATATTTCTTCTCTCTCTTCTTCTTTCATTTTGAAGTATTGTAGTGGACAAAAACGTAAGGGATTTGTACCCGGTCGTTTGCCTGCAAACAAAATGCAGATTTACGTTATCGTTTTTATTTTAATGCGAATGAGCCTCGGCCCAAGAGGACAAAACAGCGAGAGAAAAAGAAAATCTCATATATGTTTTTATAGGACACGGATTTATTGCGCACTTTTTGTGATGGAATTTCATATTATTCCAATCAAATGCTTGGATCATTCATAGAAATCCATCGGTTCTTTGTGTCATCGCAATAAGATGTTGAGTCAATTCAATTCGATAATTACCACGGTTGTAAATCCAACGAAATCCCCTTCACTATACACACTATGCAAATAGCATTTGAATTGTTTGCACACCGACAATAAAGCGCCCCTAAGTAGATACAATCCGATGCGGAAATGACAGGCCGTATGACATGTCCATTTACTGTGTTCAGACCTGTCACTTTTTTCTCCCTTTCTATCTGGACAGTCCAGTCGCACTGTGAATATGATGGGTTGTGTTTACACTTTGATATTTTACGCGGTCGGATCTGATTAAAATTTGAAGTAAAACACACACAATCACCAACCGATTCGATTCCATTAAAAGCAAGAACATTTCAATGTTATACGAATTAAAAGCGTAACAGAAACCTTCAACATGTTACCGCTTACTTGTCAACCGTTTCGTGATCACAACATCGAATGTGAAACACACTCGAAACATTCGAATTAATTTGAAGCTTAGTACCTAAAACATATGACCCTCAAGTCAATGGGAATTAAGTTTCATGTTATGTACGAAGGAAGAGAGAGAAAGGGAGAGAGGCGGAAGAGAGAGGGAGGAAGAAGAGAGCGGAGAAGAAAGCAAGGATTGAAAACTGTTTCTTGCGTGACGCTTTGGATCCCACGAGCATATCACTCCCGATTTTGTCATCTTTATTCAGTGCCATCAAAAACAATATTCGCCAACCCAAACACAAACAACCGATAAGCTCACCAACTTCAGCAATTCAATGAAGAAAACTTTATTCAAACTTTTGCCATTTTTCATCGCAGCAAAAACTTATCACCGGAAAATGATTGTGTTTATCGACGTAAAATTCAAAAGCTTTGATGCACATATCAATTTCATATGAATAATAAACGGAAGTTTTGAACGACCCAAAGCTCAAAGCGAACTAAAATGTTACACATGTGTTTTCAACACCAACAATAATGAAGCGATGCTGCTCGCTTTGTTATGTCTTTATGAGATATTGAATTTGACATGAAGCCAAAGCATAAATTTAATTTTCAAATCACATTTTTGAATTAATGAATTTGTCTCGACATTGTAATTGGAACGGCTCGAATTACTAGACTTTGCCGAAAAAATCGATTTGCATTCACAATTTCAGACTGGGTTTTTAATTTCTCTAGTAATTTCTCGACGAATTTTCAATTCATTAATTCGATTCAATCGATTGATGCATTTGGAAATCTATTCGCATGGGAATCAAAAGAGATAAACCAATTGAAGATGTGAACAACATCAAATTGTGGTTCTAAATTTAAAAAAATTCATTCAGAATCCATAAAATCTTTACATTCTAACACGAATATATATAAATAAATACTTCCTTTTGAAAGATAAATATTTGTTTTGTCTTGAAAAGCTCAAATCTGTTCGTTATTTCGTTTAAGTTAACTTCGTCTGGATTTTTCAATCTCTTACACGAATCTCATGTGTACACGTCGAACGCTGGGAATGTACCATTTTATAAATTGTGAAGAATAAAAAAAAATTTATATAAAAAATCCGTTGTTTGAAAGTGCGCGCCTCACGAAATAGCAAGATATTTTGCAATGGTCCCCCAGCAGCTGTTAGTGAGCCGTAAAGAGATTTGCTCAATGTAGCGGAAAAAATAAAAATTTTGTTTTCAAAATATTTTTTTTCGAATTGGTTTATTGTGTCATGGAATGCATTTGAAATTCATCGTGTGTGCCTGTGCATTATCCATGAGTGGCGTAACCGTTTGTATTTCAATCGGTTTATGGTGCGCTTTTGTGTAACATTATTACGTTCTTTTCTTCAATTTGTCCAGTACATATCATTTTCCAGCTGTAATTTCAACAATGTTTACATTTCACATTGCGATTGATGTGTGCACCTTGTGGACAATGGTATTTCATGTTGAGGCCGTGTGTCGTATCGATGACATTCTCAAACCAAAGCGGAAACCACGCGATCATCACGCCATCGATATGACAGAGCGAATGTTCTTCTGTGTCGGTGGACAAATCGAATTGATAGCTCTATTTTCAGCCTTTATTCTATTCGGTTATTGTTTACACGCTGTCTATGGGCATTTCAATGAAGTGAAATGGCCAGAAGTGGGCTTTTCCCATTGTTTTCCTTGCATTTATTATCAAGCGAATGTTTTTCCGATCAATAGTGTATTTCCAATGCAATTTTCAGTCAAGTGTTAAAAATGTACCTTTTTTACATGCACAAAAACATTTGTTTTCCATATTCAAACAAACAACTGTGTTTCTTACTTTAAAAAAAGCGATTTTCATATTTGAGGAAAAGAAGTGGGTTTTCATAGCCTAAGAAAACATCGCCTAGCCGAGGTTGTTTACCGTACAAACAATCCTTTTTCATTGTGAAAGAAGGAACAGTGCAAGAGAAAAAAAGTGCACACAGATGCGTCGCCGGAGCGCAACAACAACTGTAGAAAATTTCAGTGGCAAGCAAATACTTTCGTCACATGTGTCCTCTAATTTCATTTTTATGTTGAACACACATACATTGAGACCGAACTGTTTCTCTTCACAATACGGGCTGCTCTCTTTTTTCTCCTACTCTATTGCACTTTACGCTGACTTTGTTCATTACTTTTGTGGAGTATACATAGAAAGTCTATGTTAGTACGGGCACTTTTTCAACTTCGATACGCTTGCAATGCGTTTTATTGGCTTTGCCATTCACCGACCGAACGTTTCGAACCAGCACCGCCGCCGTTGGTGTAGTCGGTCTTTCGCTCATAGCTTGTTTGTGTTTCATTATTCATTGGTATCAATTCTGATAGCATAAATATTTCTGTGTGGCAAAAGCAAACAGACGCAATGAGCCAGTGTGAAAAAGTGGAGTCAAGTCGTTAAGTGGGTAAAATTGCAAGCAATATGTGTTGCTGTTGTTTTTTTTTCTACCATTTCTTAGCTTCACTTTTCACTCTTGTGTTCACACTCCTTTTTTTATCGCATTTTATTTACTTATTTTTCGTCCGAATCGCAGTGTTTCAGTGCTGCTGCACGAAGTCTGCATTTAAATTTTTGACGTCATTCGATACTAAGCACTAAAGTAATGGTGTATTTTAAGCAATATTACCGGAAAATATTAATAAAGTTGCGATGGAGAGAAAAGAAGAGAGAAACATAATATTCGAAGTCAATATATTCACTTGTGATCGATGATAAAAATCAGTCGATGGAAATAAGGTGATTATTTTTCATGGCATTCGAATCAGAGATGATTTTAGCGCACCCGGATATTTGTGTTGTTTTTTTGTTTTTTTCTTCGTTATACTTTACCATTTTGGTGAAAAAAAAACTTTGTATCAATATTTTGTGTGTAACATAACAAAGAACGGTTTTTGAAAAACCACATATATATTAGAAAAATATGAAGAAAAAATCCCCAAAAGTAGAAATTGCGTAATATTGCGAAATTGAGCCAATGCGCGTAATTACTAGGTGCATATGATCACACAATGCGAATACCGGGGGCAGAGAATGTAAGCTCTTTTTCGTTATGTTACACAAAATATTATTTTAAAAAAATCCTGTCCAAAGAGCTTAAGTAGAATGAAAAAACAACAAAAATACTCGGGTGCGCTGTAGCGCACTTGAATGCGTTAAAGTCATCTCTGATTCGGATGATGTGATGTGTGTGTGTTTGTGTGTCTCTCTATATAAATCTCTTCATTTCTCTCTCTCTCTCTCTCCCTCTCTCTCTCGCTGACTTAATTCGAATGAACATGAAGTATGTACGCTGTTCAATCAAAATTGTAATAAGAATCGCATCATTCGTCACTGAACAAGAATTAAATTATTATTACGTCGAAAACAATCAATCATCTCGACCGACGATTTGTAATTATGCAATCTCTTTACTTCAGCAATATTCGATGCGGCGTGACATTTATTTGTGTTTTTTTTTCTTTTTGTGTAAATAAATCAATATGAAATAATTTTTCCCAAATTTTTACCCGGAGATAACACAAGCGATACAATTGGTTGTCTGTAACGCGTACCTTTCGAGAAAGAAAAACCGTGTTTTTTTCTCCTGCTGAACCAAAACACTCCAGTACACATCAATATCAACAGTATAAATATGAATGAATAACGTGCGAAGCGAGGGAAACTCTCGAAAATGTTCAACAGAAGTTGAAGCACACTTCAATGTGGTACTTACCGCTGAATTCAAATGGTTAATTCGGCTTTACGATTCGTTCGTTTCATAAGCGATTATTATGATAAATCACATAATGAGCATTTCCGTGCGTTTCATCATTGCAGTACACGAATCATGAATTTATATATGCTTTTTCGTTTGGAAATATTTCGACGGAGAAAAATCAACATAAACAAATTATAAAATATTTGGAGGGGATTTGCAGAAAAACGAGTATGAATCAAATGGAAATGAGAAAAAATGGAATGTCATTCGAAGGACTTGTTATTACAGAGCAGCCGTTTCGAAAATGAATTCGACTTCGAATGAATTGCCAGGCGAAATGCGCTTGAAGAGTGTTTCTTAAACTTTCTGTTTATCTTCCTATTTTTCTTTAAAATCATCTTCGCTTTTTCACTATCATCCACTGACTTATCTCTCTTTCTCACTCTCCGTATCTCTGCCTCTCTCCACATCTCTGACTGTCTATATCGCTTTGCCTCACGCTCAACCTCCCTTACACTCTTTCTATTTCTATTTCCTTCTTTGCTATGCGAAAAACCACGCTGATTTTCAATAAAACCGCCCTCTATTTGTATAACGGATTTCGACAAAAAAAAAGCCGATAACCAAAACCAAACAAACCCAAAGACAAACGACCCTCATTCAGTTGAGCACATGTTTCTGTTTGAGAACCTTGTTCCCCGCGACGTCATCTTCCGCACAATTTTTCCAATGTCCCAAGTATATCGACCATTTTCTTCAACACTTAGCCAAATAAAAATGGTCCATTTTTCACTTATTTCGCCGAAAATAAATAAATTGTCATCTGAATTGCTCTATGTTCGTCATTAAATTGAGTCATAGCGGCAGCTAAGATTCAAATAAAATCTGTCTAAGGCAGTTAGCCCTCGAATGTGAGCAGACTTTCAGAAAAAAAAAAAAAAATCTAAAGTCAAATCATGTTTTTTTGTGTAGCAGCTGTTCGTGTGATCCGTATCTGGATAAGATAAAAAGTGTCTTAAATTGTCAAGAGAATCGATTCACACAACGACGTCAACAAATGGTATTTCGCTGGAGGAAGTGAATTTTTTTTTACTCAAAAGCATGTTTCGAACAGTGCATTTCAAATTGACTTAACAAAAATGTGTTTTAGCTTGTTGAAACTCCACCAAAGTACAAGTTCGTTGAAGTCATTTTAATCAGCTCCAAATCGAATCATAAATGTGCGAAATTGCGTTCACGTGTGTGGCAAAAATGTTGCGAGTGCGTCAAGTGTATTGTTGAGGTAAAAATGCGCCGCGTTGTTTATATCATGTTTTGGAAAAGTTTGCGTGAAAACAAAAGCAAAAGTGTAAAAGTTTTACCTTTTCTTATCGTTCCATATGCCAAGCAAACGCATTACACAGTCATAAAAGCGGCGCAAAGAGGCAACTGCTCACTGATTTTTATCTAAATGAAAAGTAAACAAACAAATTTATTTGGTTAATCACGGAGTGTATTGAAGATTGTAGACGGAGTTTCTCTTTCTCCCACATCCCCTTCATCTCTCTTCCTCTTTTTCTTTCCATTCCCGTGCGCACACAACGTAAAACTTTTTTTTTTATTTCAAATCTCATTTATACCCACCAAGGTATTGACTAAAAGCTCAACACATGAATTTTCACGGTGCAATGTGATTAAGTGCCGACGTTTCAGGGAAAAAGTGATAAAATTATCAGCAGAAAAAATTGGCGCAATCGTTGTTACTTTACCTCGAAAAAAAATCACTCTTTGCAGAGGATAAATAAATCAAGCACTGATTTGAGATAAGCGTTTAAGCGTTAATCCGTTTTAATTAACGTCGCTATAACGTTAGAGCAACAAGCAACAAGCAACAGGCGCTCGATTGCAATCCGATTTATTCATGCAACAGCAGTAGCAGCAGTGTCAGCCAAAGCAGCCACGTTACTCCATTTGAGTGAACATCATATACACGAAAACAGAAAAAGTGAAACAACTGACATACATGATATTATCATATTTTGACATTGATATTCATTACATGAGCGGCAAGTTTCCTGTTTGTTACATAGAAATCGATAAAAGAAGGTGCAGAAAGCTATCCGAACATGGATTCCATTGGAAAAGCCGGACATCCTGACTGCGAGGTATATGTTCGCGTTCTTTGTTCGTGTGTATGTGCTCAATGCAATCGTCTCGCACAAAATCCTTGAAACCAATTAGATTGTTGTTGCCGATAGACTTTCATGTGTTGCTGCACTGCGTTCATTGTCATGAAAACATGCAACATTCTCTCAATTCATATGGCTCCCGTACTCTTCGCCGTCGTTGTCGTCGTCGTTAACGTCGAGAACGTACGAATACGTGAAACAGAAAAAAAACTGGTCATCGACATAATTTTTACCCACAGCACATATGAAATCTATACCACCGTCATATTTTTTTTTCCATCGAGTAATTAAATTGCACACATTCAATAGCAAATTGTGTCCACAGCCACGTTCACAAATACACGTGGAACGTGTGCTATCGAGCATAGAGCACGCTGCACACTCCGAAAGGTGACCGTAATAGATTCGATCAAACTCTAAATGGATTACAATAGATTCATACGCGGGTAATGCGATTAATCGAAAATGGTTATACGAGATAATGGTCATTTTGTTCCATCCCAATATGCGGCTCTCTATGACATGATGAATGTCTCGCACACATACACACACGGGTCAACCCTAAAATTATAACATTTTATTGATTGAGATAGTGAAACCGTTGCGGTGTTTTAAACTGATAAAGCAGCTTTGATAAGTCCACTCATTTCTGATTCAAATTCATTGAACGCAATTTTTCCGGATCCACGTGACTGAATTCAATACCGGATTGACGGGAATCAATAGGTTTTGGACCAACTAAAGCTTTAGCTTGAAATAAAATGTAAGCTGAAGCTTGAAAAGAATGAAAAGATGATTCATTGTGAAAAGTTATTTTAAATAAAAGTTTTTTTTCCAGTGCAAATCAAAGATAGAACTCATACACATCCTGCTTAATCTCGACCCACCTCAATACAAAAGAAAACGTTTGTAAATTCCGTGTCACAAAGATTTGTCCTCTTTTGGATAAAAATGGGAATAATGCAATGAACGCTTTTCTCTCAACACACAAATTTTTGGTGAATTTTTCATTTATAAATGAATCTTTTTTTTTTATTTTGAGTCCGAATTGATGAATCACATTGTAACTCAATGAAAACTTAAATTTTGAACCAATGTCCTTAGTGCCTACTTCGAAATTCCGACGTTTTCTTTTCAAAGAAATTATGACAAAATTTGAATTATATTTCGTAGAACCTAAATTGGAAATGCTTATTAAAAATTCGTTCCTTTTTTGCAGGATATTGATGAATTAATTTACCGCCTGGAAGAATTGAAACAACAAAATCATTACGGTAACTATTTAAAAGATTTGTTCTTTCTGAACACTTGAAAATTGCACGTTACACAGTGTGATTCACACTAGAACAACAGCACAGGTTCACAAAATGCACAATACATTATCCACAAACACACAAAAAACGCCCAAAACAAATAAAAAGAGACAAATTGACACAAAGGCAAAACAAAAGCCAAGCCAAGCCAAGCCAAGCCAAACACAAAACAAAAACAACAACAAAACACCAGACAACAAACAAAAAACACATAAACACAAATCATTCAAATATAAACGGCTGATACACTAAACACATGATACAAGCATGATCACCTTAGAATACAAAAAGTTTGCAGTACATTTACGTACGGCTATAGACATTCCATGATGAAACGAAAGTTCATTTTAAAATATACAGCACAAAATCACCCAGAATAACACAGCACTTGAAGTAGACTCTACTAAGTAGAGTGAATTTCTCATGCACACACACACACAAGCACACACACTCACACAAACTCACACCTAAATTAGAGTAACAAAGTACAAAAACTTAAAAATTCATGATGAAAAACATGAACTTTGAAGCCTTGGTCAACAAATCAAACGATGGCATTAAGCAGGGTCAGTGTTGTTCCAAAGGCTTCACAGCTTTTGTTTCTTCAAGTTTCACAATAACGTTTTTTTTTAACCAATGCACCGCATGTCGCACACAAAACACTACACACACAAAAGACACACAGTAGCACCGCACTGGAACACTGAACAACATTCAACACCAACACCACCACCAACACTATTTCTGTGTGTATAAACACAGAGGTTTTTTGCACAGTCTCACACTGATTCCACACACAATTTTAATCACACAAAATCTAATCGAAATGTTGTTGTTGTTTTCATTTTCCTGTCAACGATTCAATTTGAATTGAAAATGTATCACCATCGGGAAATCGATACCTAAAACCGCAACTACAACCAAAAACCATGTCAGATGAACCGTACGATCGCTTCAATTTTGCGCGGCCGATAGTGTACAAAGGCAGTATGCAGCGGGAGAGCAATAACAATATCAACAATGGTGGCTACAATGTTGATGATGATGTGGTGCTACGCAATTTGGATGGATTCGAACGCACACTGGCCAATGCATATCAAATTTACAATTTGGGCGATGAATTAAACCGAAAACGTTTGTATCTGGAACGTCGATTGAACAATTTCAATGCACACCATCATTTGCCACAGCAAGCCGGCGGCCAACCGCCAAAGGATCAAGTACAAAGTGGAGGCGCATTCACACAAGAATCAGCGCTGAATCAGCATCAATTGAAACGTGCCATCGATCCAATCGGCGGTGCAAATCTGCTCAAACGGGCCGTTGACCGAATCGGTGGCGGTAACCTTTTGAAACGTAGATAAATGCGCTCAATCATCACCACCAACAACAAAACATGCGCTACCTACGGGAGTTCGCATTTAACCACCGAATTTCTAATTAACCAACAATAACAAAACAACATCAAACAAAAATATACAACAAAAAAGCATTTTTCTTCTGATAATAAGGAATAAATTTATTTTTCGACATGTTCAGCAATGAAAACCAATAACAACAACAAATTTATGTACTGATAAATTGGATATCAATGTCAGCCGGGACAGCTTGTGGTCGGGTTGGCGAAAAAAAAGAAAATTTTATCCGAATTATATCGTTATTCTTATGATGAGTTCCGTTATAACATTTTCATTTTCTGTTCGTTCGTTTCTTCCCAGTAAATTTATTGATCTTGGTGTTTCGGTGTACATTAGATTTTGAACATTTACATTCATCTCTCATCTCCTCTTCCCCCCTCCCCTCTTCCCAAAAACAAAACGGTGTAATGTCTATATAACTAAACGGTTGGCTCAGTGCTGATTTTCCATTGTGTAAAACTCTGTCTGTCTTCCTCTTGCTCTCACTCTCATATCGAATTTGGCCTATTTGCGACGCGCTGGCTTGCGTGGCCCCAGAACAAATTGACCAATAATTTAGAGAAAGAAAAAACTGTAATTTTCACGACGACCGAAACATGAGCTGGCTTATTCGAGTCGGGGTGCAATGGCTTTTTTGCACGTTTCTCTCTCTCTCTCTTGTTTTTAAATCTGTAATTTAATCGAAGCGCAAATATTGTCCATGGTTTTGAAGAACAAATGCGAGAAAAATGAAATGTAACGACAACGATTTGGGTCACGCAACACCAGTTCGGATGCAAACAGGCAAAACAATATTGGCTCCACGCTCTCACAAACACATATATATTATATATTCATTCTACAGGCAAATGCGAAGTCAAATGCGCATTTCAACGGAAATACCACAATGGAAATTATATGTTATTTTAGAATATTTACATTTTATTTCAAAGCTAACCAATTTCAATTCAATTGTCAAACAACCATCAATTACAAAAAGAAGAAGAATAAGAAGAAGGAGAAAAAACGTTCCCCGCTTTGGGAATGAAGGGAAAACAGTGGTCAGACATATGCATTTTAATTGATTTTAAACATAAAATGGTGACTAATTATTAAAAAAAAATGAAGAAGAATGAACAAACAAAACACAAATCTAATAAAAATGCAAACCGATTTTTATGTTAAGGGAATCAATTCCAAGCAACAAGTGGATTTCAATCATCATTATTATATGTCATACAATTTTAAACAAACAAAATGCAGAAAATATATATTTATTTGAATATTCCAATCGAAATGGTTTCTTCTTTTTCTTTGCCTTGCTTTTTCTCTCTTTTTTTCTTTGGACACGTTTTTTTTGCCGGAAATAATGACAGCTATTGATTTATTACGACGAAATAAATCTATACTGAAACACATTTGCGGTTGCAAGAGAGAAAAAACTCACGAAAACCAGCTTTCCACAATCTATTTGTTTTTGTAAATGCCCAAAGGCTTCTTATTTTACCATAGATTCTGCTATCAATCAAGTGTATGACTTGTATAGCTTTGAGTCGTAGGCCGCAGATGTGTTCAAAATTAAACAACGAAATTTATTCATTAAATTCGTCGTAATTATTTGCATATTTTTAATCATCATAAATTCGAAATCGGCATTCAAATGACGACTCCTCTTCGAAGAGTTTATAGGAGAAGGATTGTCTGTGGATCGACTGGACGATTTTATAGATATGATACTTAATTAAGGTGTATCGTTCACGGAAATTGTCCCTCCTTTCTTGGGGATTATTTTTACTATCAAAAAGTATTGAATAAATTGAAAATAGATTTTTGGAAGAGCAGGATTGATGATAATCACTTCAGTGAAGGGCCTTCACGAAAATGTGATGTGCAGCTCAAGGCGTGAGCCTCAGGGGAGGGATCCAGCAAATAAAAATTTTCTAGAACATAAACAGTTCATGTGAATATAAGCTACCCGTACTGGTCGTCATTGATATCTATAAAGCTGTTCAGTCGACCCACCCTAGTATACTCATTTGCTCATTATTTTCATTTTTGAGACTCAATTTTGGGCGAGAAAACATCAGTTGAAATGGCTTCTGCGGATTTTTAGAGCTTTTTTTTTTTAAAAGTAAAACCATTTTTGTTTGTATCTTTTTTGTCGCTTACGATATGCTTCTTTATCATACAGTGGAATCATCGATTTCGGTTTAAGTAATTTATTTAATCGCGTTACGATTATTCTAAACGTGATGAGTCATAACTGATGGCTTTTACGTTGATTTGCTTTATCATAAATGAAACCAATTGCTTTATATTATCCAGGGCCGTAGCCAGGATTTTTGCCAGGAAAAGGTGGTTCCACTTTACTAAGTGATAGCTTGCCCCAAAAAAACAACTATTTCGAAAAAAAAATGTCAAAATAAATTTTTGGACCAGTTCGGACCAGTTTTTTGGACCAGTTTTAGTGCCAAAGTTCTTATATATTCTCACTTATCCCGTGTACCAATTTTCATCGAAATCGGACCACTTTGATTTTTCGTGATTTTTGGCCTTTTTGCCCCATAACTCCGTAAACTTCCAAGAGCACCCCCAAATTTTTTTTCGAAATAGTTGTTTTTTCGGGGCAAGCTATCACTTGGTAAAGTGGAACCACCCTTTCCTGGCAAAAATCCTGGCTACGGCCCTGATATTATCATTTACCTCGATTCACATTTCGAACCGAATCGAGATCGATAACATGAAATATGGGTAAAATGACGGTATAAATGTCATCGATTTTGGAAGTAAATGATGGGAATAAACAACAAATCGGCTAAGGTATTTGCAAACCAATTAAATCGTTTAACAGAAATTCATATATTCTATCGGTGGAAATGTGATAAGTATCGCCAATCAGGAACAATCAAATTTGAATTAATGAAAATGATGGGAAATCACGAAATGTCTTTGTTTTAGAAAATTTCCTAAAAGCTTTTAGTCCATTCGCTTTTTCCATCAGAATTATTATAATAATTACTTGGTATTCGATGCGTTTAGAAACAGCTTCTAATTCGAATGGAAATAGAAACAAAAATGGAGTGTTAAAAAAATGGTTTTCCAATTGTGGAAGTCACTTTCATTCTGACTCACACAAACCGGTCATAATCAACGATTGTTAAGCTATATGGTCGTGAATCGAGCAATAAACGGAAATAAAAACAATAACAAAAAAAATGCGAACACGTCAAATGAACCGTACGTATAACTGTGCGGATGTCATTAAATTTTGCGATTAAAAATGGAAAATGAGAAAAGAAAAGAATATAAATCAGATGTGAAAAAAAGTGTCTGAATTGGACTTGGTTGCATCGGGTTCAGAGGACACAGAGCTCCAGCAAAATAAAATGTAATTACATGATTAATGCAAGATATTTGACACAGCAGGAGCTACAGATTTCACAACCCAGCATCGACTATGTCAATGGCTGCTCTAGTCTAAACAGTCCCCGATAAGAGTGAACGAGACAAAGAGAGAAAGAAAGCACTCAACTCTCGTATTTGGACCATTTCACATCTGTATCAACTAAGCTTTTTGCCATGAGCATCAAATATCATATAAACCAGAGCATATTTTAAATGCATAACACATTTTGCAGAAGAAACGCCTATTTTTGTCCATATTTTTCGCACATTTTCTCCATTGATTCGATTTTTGACGTCAAAATTATGCAAACGACGCACCAATGTTCCATTGTGTCAATCATCGGCGACACAAATGTAACATTTGAAATGCTGGAAATGGAATAAAGGCCATATGTCAGTTGGAATATTTCAAACAGAAATGAGCCGATTTGAATGAATGATCGAGATGCAGAAGAGCGATATAGATGTGAAAGTATTGGGTCAAAAAAATCAATCGGTCTGGTCACCGAATCGATATTATGTTGAAATACGACATATTTTGTCCAAAAAATTTCGTAAAAATAGCTTCTCGATGCGACAGAAGTCGATAAAATATAATCCTTTGCTCAGTAAGCAAATTTCGAGTGCCAAAAAATCGGACGAAAACTGTTGGCAAACAAGAACAAAGTCGATTATTCTTCATATAAGTGCATTTCATAGCGATTCGAATCTCACTCTAATTCCGTGTATTTTCGAATGGAATACCATTGTTCGGAACTAAAATGTACTCTGTCCCAAGTGTTTGCGTAGATTTGAATGAATGTGCTCATAAACTGAAGACACTTGAAACCAATCCGTAAACTAAATGCTTCATTCATTGTTCGATGAATGCAAAATCCGGGCAATTCATGTTGATCTTTGCTACTTTAACGGGCGCAAAAAAAAAGAGATACACTACATACAAATCTCATGTGCTGAGCACAAAATCTAGCGCCTGATATACGTACTTTTTGTTGCAAAATTTACGTACCGCATCGCTGCGAGAACAGGAACGGCAGTATATACATATGCATGTGAATGTATAATTTTTTTATGGGCACAAGAAACGCACTACCGACCGACATTTTTATTATCCGTCATTTAGTATCGTTAACGACCAACAACCGTTTACAATTTTATGGTCTCGCAAACGCAAAGTGCAATAATTTTTCGAGTTTGCTTCAGCAGAAAAAAAAACAGAAGAAAACAACGGACTAATACCAAGGTCGAGACAACGCACAATGAAAAAAGGATGCTCAGTGTGGATTATTCTTCGATGGTCTCATAATTCCGCCCTCTTCATGATGTGGATAGTGCAGAATAGGAGCGCATTTGTGCGTATCAAGTGTTTTTATGTATATGTGTGTTTGGGTATGTGCACTTAATCAAAATCCATGTCATGAAGTAGGACATATTGTAGTACATAATATAGGTGAAGAAATGGTTCGTTGGTTACTTCTGTTTTTATATCGTTTTGTGTAATTCGTTTAGTAGGTAGCGGTCGACGACCCAGAACAACAGAACAGAATAACAACAGCATTTTAAATGGGTAAGTACTCAATACGCAATTTACCGACGATTAAATGGTGGATTGGAATTTATTTTTTTCATTGCTGCTCTGCCTGCTTGCCGGTCCATCTGCCTTAAATGGCAATGATGAACACAATAAACACCAATTTTGTAATCATACGCTGTATTTACATATTACACAGGAAGCCACTTGCTTCTCATCATACGGTCGATTTGGAAGAGAAACCATTGCTATTCGAATACTATTCGAATACGCTGAATCCCATTATCGATCGCCGGAATTTTGATGAAGTTGACAATCATTTGGGCAAACGGAGCATTGACACAGAACCAGACCGATATCCACCCAAACGATTCTTTCTCGAACGACCCCGAGCCTTGCCCACGGTTCAGGAACAACAACAGAAACAGGTGGGTGTTTATTTTGGAACATTGAAGATAATTTTAATCATTCTGGAAGGAACTTTCCAAATCCGGAAAAGAAACTGAATCATCTGCTATTTTGATCACTTCCATCATGTTCATTTCAAGCTAAAGAAGGAAAAATGCTTTTCAATTTATTTTGGATTTATTCTTTTGATATCTCTGTCTTCATATTTCTTTCCTTGTTTTTCATTACTTGATTTCTCTTCAAGAGAATGATACTGATATACATTGTGCTACTCCATCTTTTCTTTTCTTCAAAATCCCTTTCCTTTTCTCTTGTAAAAATTGGTCATTAAATGGTCTTTCAATTTTTCTTCTGCTCAACTTCCCACAGCACAATTTCCACGAGGTATCGGACAAAAATGACTATCAAGAGTACATGAAACGTATGCTGAATGATGACCGAATTGTGCCGGTGAAGCGAAATTTCGATGAAATTGACCGTTTTGGATTGAATCGCTTCGTTCAAACGCCATATCATTCGCTGTGGAATAAACGCAACTTTGACGAAATTGACCGCCTGGTGCCGCAAATTTTCACCGACAACAAACGCGAAGATGGCAACAATGATGTGCCACGAAGTGGCAAATATGTGAAATACGTTTAAATCTGAATCTGTTGAATCCCACATCCAATATGATATCTAAAATTAATGGAAAAACCGAGAAAAAAAACATGATCGACGGACACTTTCATATCTCTGCATTTCGAATATAGTCTACTCTAGCACAGTTGAACACTAAAAAAACCAAAATCGTCAACAAGAAAAACATTTCTGTTGAACAAATGAATTGAATGAATAAAAAAAACAAAAAAAAAAAAAATAAAAACCTAAAGGATGCCTATATGTTGTGCCAAAAATAACAATTATTTATCGCGAAATTGTTTAATTTATAAGTAAGCAGTGAGGCTGAGTGATTATGTAACACACATAGCTATTAATCATGTTAATTGAATATATTTGTTCTGCGTGAATTGAAAGAAGCACTTACACAAAGCTCAAAGAATTGAGGAACAAAATGTAATGAATACAATTAAGAGATGATATGTGGTACATCCAAGCACGCTTCCATCATTCACTATTATGTAAAATTGGCATTCGATGTTACCATGTATTTAAATACTTGTTAAAATTATGTAATTTTTGGAAATATGTTTTGATGAAAGAGAACAAAAGGATGATTTTGAAGAAGAACAAAAAAAAATTGTGGAAAATCAATTCAAATCATTAATTATATACATTGTACCCCCTCAAAATTGTGTATCCATGTTTAACGAATATTGAATAAAGTCACACTCACATCGCACTCGTGGCTCTTTAATGAAAACAATGATTTTGTATTTGAGACACATTTGCTATATAATTAGTATTAACACGGGCCAGCAGTTTTCTTGTTTTCCATTCAAACATTGAATACCATCAAAATTTGATGTAATTGCCAGGTTTCAAATGCATCGATTTCGGTAATTGATCATCGGCGGAGATGATTTTAATTGATGAATTCATGGAACATCTTTTGTAACATTTTCAATCAAACTTCCAGCCAAGTTCAGACATGTATTGGGTTTATGCAGCAGATAAGTACGGATTTACGAAGCTCGTTTAGAGTTTTTGCCATTTGGCTTCATTGTTCCATTCTATAAAAAACGCTTTGTACCTTTGAAATAAGAAAGTATTTGAATCTTTCGGAGAATGTTTTGAGCTTTTTCGCTCTTCCGCTTTTCTGTCTTTTTTGTTTACTTCTTCTTCTTCTTCTTCTTTTAAATTCTTCATTTATTTCCAGGAACATTTTCGCAACACAAAGGATTATAATCCATTTATAAATGAACTTTCGTTTGCAGCCACAACATTCTGCGTAACACATTGTAGTAAACATGCATAGTTTAATTGAAAATTACAGAACTTTTAAAGCCTGCACTTATTTGCTATTGAAGAAAAAAAATCAAGATGAATTCGCTAGTGTTTTCAAATGAAAGAGCTTTATTCCTCTTCAAACAGAATATATGTCTATAGACAAAGACAAACAAGGTATATTTAATGCCATTTTTCAAGTCGAATTCTGTCAGCAGTTCAGTAATCGCTGTATTTTTTATAAACATCGACTCGCCTGGATGTTGACATGACGGGAACTTCGGTGCGAATCTTTTGAGCCGCCGTTGAATCTAAAGGTAATCAGAATAGAATCATTGAAAAATGAAGGTAATTTGTTGGTAATAAATTTGGAAAAACAAACAAATTGCAAGAAGCTCATATTTTTGCCGAAACTGGGTCACTTTATGAATGTTTTGTAAAGCCAAACCAGTACCCAAAATATACTGGGTTGGTCTAATTTTGACAATAGCCGAGATTCTCGTGAATTCTCTACTAACCAATTTCATGGAAAACAATTTCCTCCGAAATGCCTGCTTTAGTCAACACCTTTCCCAATGGATCAACAATCATCGAATAACCATATACAACATATGAAGCTTGTTCATTGCGTGCCGGTGATACAGCGGCAACAAACATTTGATTGTCAAGAGCTCGAGCCCGTTGTATTAATTCCCAATATGTATCTCCATACGAGGCATGAAATGCAACGGGAAAGATCATTAGATCACAACCTACGAAAGGTGGACAAGCAGTAAATATTCGTAAATTTGCGATAATCTCAAATGATAATTGATGTTTTTTCAAATAAAGTTCAAATGACATTGATATTAACCTTCCCTTCCGTAAATTTTGACAAATTCATCAAGAAATGCATCATAACAAATGGCAAGACCACATTTAAACCCATTCACTTCGAATGTGGTAATCTCGTTGCCTGGTTGGAACCTATCCACTTCGACTATATCGACCACGTCACTATGGGCGTTGGACAAATGAACCTATATTTTTTTTGCCAAAAAAATTGATTATAAAAATCACAAGGTAATGATTTCCTTGATCAAGGAAATGAATGCATTCACATACTTTTCGATGTTTTGCAATCAATTCGCCGTTTGGATCATACACAGCTGCTGTATTATATAGATTGTCACCGTCACGCTCGACTAAACCGCCTACAATGTAAATGCTAAACTGTTTCGACAGAGTGGAGAGTCGGCGAAATGTTGCACCGTACGAAATTGATTCGGCCATCGCTTCTAGGATTGGTAATTCAGTGCAGTACGAAAAATTAAACAATTCCGGAAGTGAAATTATATCCGGCTGATGATCATTGACAGCTTTTGAAACCATTTCATCCAGGTGGGTTAGTGTTTCGGTGAGACCCTCTTTTGCCGCAAATTGCAGCAAGCAAACGCGTAACTCTGCAAAATAACAATTGAAATATATTCAAAATTTTATTAACACGATTGAATGAATCTCACTTGTTTTGCAAGTAGCCATTCGTGTCTAGATCGTTGTTTTGGAATTTGGTGTCAAAATGTCAAGTGCTCTGCTTATAAATAGTACTGCGAATTTTGATGACAGATTTGGAATTTAAAAAAAAATGTTTTCATACACAGAATATATTTGCCGCACACAGTAGGTATTATATGTGTTAGAAGCATCAGCACAATAGCTGTGATATACATTCGACTCTTTTTAACTCTCTGATATGACGACTGTTGCGTTTGCATGCACATGTGCTCAACATGTACATTACTGTACATGCACACAAAACACAATCAAATGAAATCGTCGAGATTCACTTAACACAACACATTTTTGCAAACACAAAATCCATTCGAATACAAACACATATACAGCACCTGATCAGCTGAAAACATCACACGTTATGCCGGTTGTGCGAATGGGAAAAAGTGGGAATATAGGAACAAGTATGCAGAAACCGGCAGAAACGTATCATAAATTCACAGACGATTCATTTTTTGCCCATTTTGTTCGACAGTAAGTACAGAAGTACAACTGTCTGTGTATCTCTTGTTGCTATCTATAGCATCATTAATACCTAGATTAGATTTTTAATGGATGTTTCGTACTATATCAAGACTGTTTCCTTGGAATCGATATTACTTCTGAATGTATGGAATAATCATAGCATTAACTTGCATTAGCTTGATACAAAAACACTGAAATATCAGTTGTGTTCTTCCATCATTATCCTTAGCATTTAATTCAATGTTATTTTCGAAGATAATTTCTATCCTTTTTTCATTAACTTATGCACTAAGTATGCACTTTTTCTTAACGTTAATTTGTTTAATTTGATCCTGCCTCGGTTTATCCGGTTAGAATTCAAATGACGAATTTCAGCTACGTCACCGTTATTGATTCAGCGAATGTGCGTTTAATCCAAGTGTTTACCTCATGTTTTGGTGCATATACATTTTTATCATATTTATTGAAAGGAGAAACGAGAAAACAACAGATTGTCTTTAGTGGCTTGCTCAGGAAAAATTGTCACAATCTCCGCATTACTTAAAAGTATGTATACATATCAAACATTTGAATAAGCCTCATTTGCTAGAATTCTTTACATTCGATGGATGGATGGAACCAAACAGCGCCATCTGTTCGAAATACGCTGTGCTTGAGGTTTGAAATCGAAAAGTTTGCGCTAAAAGTTATATTATAAATGGTTTGTAGCTTGGGTTAAGTCTAAAAAATATCTTGTGTACTAAATTCTAATTTGAATCAAGAATAGCAGCGTAATCCATAGCAAAGGTAAAGTAATTTATTCAGTTTGATATCCGAGTCAGTAGCTGGGATATTTGATTTACGTGTATGTTTCAGTTGAAGGTTTAACATGTAGTTTAAAATAGATATACATTTCTGTGGCACATGTGCCTTTAAAATTGTGCCATCATTAAAAATGGTTGATTCTTGAGAATAGTGAAGTCTCGTTAAAATTCACATTGATTTGTGATTGTTACAAATTCATTGCAGGCCATCAATTCAAGTCATTATTGTAAAAATGATATTTCCAAAGTGATTTAGTCGGATAGTAAATGATATCTGATTGGGTCATCATAATGCCAAATGTAAGTAAAGTTGAATCGAACACATTCGATTGTGATACAACCCATTATTACAGATGAATCGATTAACCCTTTGTATGTATGATCAGCCGCGACCCCTCCACTGGCACCATCATCACTACACCACCACCACCACCATCGCCGCTGCCGCAACCAGACATACAGTTGCTAAATTATTGAAAAGCGATTGAAAATATTTGTATTTTTTTGAAAAACGAAATAACCGCAGAACACCTGAGCCGATTCACATGCTAATTTGACCCAATGCAATTTGAATCGTGCGCACAGTTATCGAATGTCCGCATAATCGGCTCTCTCGATTAAACCACTCGACAAAGGTGGAGTATGTTAGTATGTGTGTGTGAGTGAGTGTATGGTAAGTACCGTGATGTTATCCATTGACCCCTTTAAACAAATGGAAACATCACATACCGATTATTAGCCATTGTGTTATGTGTACGCGCGGCCGCGCGCGCTCACAGTATTGTTGCTATTGTTTGAATTCTCTCTCTCTCTCTCTCTTTTCATTGTTTTCCATTCGATGTTACATTATTCATGTGCACTGTACGTTCAAATTGAACGAGGTGCACGCATATTAAATGCTCTTCCCATACTGTTCACTGTTTCTTTCCTTACTGTTCACTGCACACCGCATGAAGAAAAAATAGAACCAAAATAAAAAATATTTTCATATTTTTTTTCAAACATTAAAAATCGTAATTCGTCGAATAATCATTACGCGTCTCCCTTTTTGTCACTTTATCGGGGGGAATTTCAATGTGTATGACTCTTCTTTTGCTTTTTTATTTCCACATCGTTCTGTTTTTCTTGTTTTTTTTTCCGCCTGTTCGACTTTCGTTCGATTGTTCTTGACGGTGTTGCAATGCAGACAAATAATAAAAAACACACACATCTTTTTGACACATTTTTTATTACCTCGAATCGGTTCTGAAATGTGGGGGAGGGCCGAAAATGAAATAAAAACAAATAAATTAGTACAACACCATGATTCCCTTTGATTAATTTGTATTTTGACATTCGACAGCAAAAATATTATTACGGAACGCCGTGATGCATATACGAACATGAAGAAGAAAATAAAAACGAACATCACACAATCGAATGATGATTATGGTGTTTGTACACACATATACACCCAAATGACTGTTTCATTTACGTCAAATTGTTTTTTTGTTTGTTTGTTTGAAGAAAGTTTTTTTGCTACGGATCGCGATTACAAACTCTATGATTGAAGGATATCATTGATGTGACGTGGGTAACAGAAGAATTGGTCATTTTTGCGAGTTTTGTTACATTTTTGTATAACACAAATGTACACAACTTTTCTATTTGATATTTGTGATTTTGGTTAATTTCTTCATTCATTCTGGTTTGCTATCATCAACTTGGGAAGAAAGAGTGAAAAGCATTTTTCTTCAAATTTAAAGCCATTTGATTAATTTTCGTCAACTTCTTTCCTTATTTGTCCACATTCAATATCTTGATAAAAATCTTCTATTCTCTTCATTTCCTAGCAAAGTCTCAATAAAATGTCGAGATTTTGTAATAAACGGCTATTTATCCAAGGCTTGACGAAAGCGCAAACAAATAATGATGGCTAATTGAGGAAAACAAACAGAAAAACTATCCATTCAAATGATGTTTATCGTACGTATGGAAACCATGTGAAATGTTCACGTGCCAGCGTTTGTCGAGCAAACAATGATTTTGTAAAATGATAGTTCTACCTCAAATATTTGCTAATTGTTTGACGATTCGAAATCAAATCCGCTATTTAATAAAGTGATTTTCGTGTGTGAGTCGAACATTGTGCTATGATATATTGGTTCGAATCGATCAACCGAATATGACGTTAAATGATTGGGCCAGGGTAATTATGCCGTAATTTATGAACTTCGATCAATAATTTCCATTTATTATTGTGTGTGTGTGTGCGTGTTTTTTTTTGTTTCAACTTAATTCTGACCCATTTTCAAGCGGCCGTCTTCTTTGCCTTCGAAGCTCTGTTTTGTTTTTGGCTTTTCAAAAACAAATTTGCGAATTTACATCAAACCAGCACAAAAATGATGAACTGATTGCAATCAATAATCGCATAAATAAATACGGCACTGCATGCAGTCCGTCCGTTGTTTCCTGCGACGCGCGTCTTTTGTTTCAATATGCTCGCATGTGTATGTGCATTAGGACATGCTCAAAATATCTTGATGGTTACATGTTTTTCGCGATCGAAGTCGATTTTTTGTGTTTTGTTGTTGTTGGTTTAAGCGTTTTTTTTCTCGTCTTCTTCTCTGGCCAAAACGCAAAAGTATCATTTAACCGATGGTGTTGAGCCAAAATAAATCATATTCGAAAAATTTATCACGTAATTTGAGCGCAGAATCAAAACACGCATACACAACAACAACGAATAATACCATGGAGGAATGAGTGAGAGAGAAAGAGAGAAAAACACGAGCCAAAGGCAATCAATTTGAATGTTCTTTATAAGTCTATCATTTATTCGTGCGCCCGTAATGTCTCGCACCGAAAATTGATCGCTTTCCCTGAACATGAACACACACGCACACAATCAAAGCCTAATGAAATGGTAAAAGTTTGGAAATTAAATAATGTTAGAAGTTTTCCAACTTCAAACGGTGTGACAAGAATGTAAACGTCAAAATGTTCACATGAACCACAGACAAACATTGTTTTTAAGACTTTCAATTAAATATTTCTTGGAATTGTGAATAGAAATTCAGAAATGGGTTTTCTTTCGATTGAGTATAAGTATTTGAATAACCTCAAAGCATTTCTTCCTTGGATTGTATGAATTATGAAGAAAATTGAATTTTTTCCATCGAAATTTGAACATTTTCTTCCAAATTGGATTTTTTTTTCTCAAAATTTGAGAAAAGTGAAGAATCAAAGATAATAAGTAAAATGTGGCACAAAATTTGGCATAAGTCAAGCGGAAAATGTCAAAATTCAGAAAAAAAAAATTGAATTTTACAAAAGACCATCCGAATTTGAAGAGAAAAATGACCAAACGCCGCAGAGCTTTTATTTATTTTAATGAAAAATACTCATTTTTCACACGTATCACTAAAGACGTTCATTCCAAACCTTGGTATTGGCCCACCTTTAATTTATTGTCTTTTAATACGTAAAATGATGCATTCCAATCATACCTTTCCCCTTCCAAACCGTTGTTTTTTGCGCATTTTTCGGTTGCGTTTCAGTAGTTGACGTTATGTGTACGTTTTTTTCTTCGAATTTGTTTGTTACTTGATTATTTAGGTGAGCAATGACAATTATTTGGTGTGCCTTGTTCCATCGTTTCGGGTGGATCATTGTCTAAATGACATATTTTACCCGCCTGCAAAAAAAAACTCGACATAAAAAATGACGAAACCAACGAAACGGCTCCAAGCGAACCGACTGTAAAACTCGCGAATGAGTGGGTGATTTCGATTATGTTGCACGCAATTCAAACGGATACACACATATGAAAAAAAAAACAAACATTGAAAAGAATGAACATCGACCAAAAAAAAGAGCGAGAAAGACACTGGAATAAAAAAGAAAAAATGTAAATGAAAATTAATAACAAAAAAATTTATTATCCACACACGCGAATTTTATATCAATTTTGTGTGGCTTGAGCGCTAAAGTTTGATGTTTTGATTTGGTTGGAATGGGGATGACGATCAATTTGATTATGGCTCTTTTTTTCGGGTGGTGGCAAAAAATTTTTCTATGTAATTTCTGTTTGGCGGTGTCGCGAAATGTTATGCATTATAAAAACTAATAAAATGTATGGGAATCAATGCATCTGTTCGCCCCGTACAAAGTAATTATCACAATAGCTAAAATTACTGAAACACTTTCTAACACTAAAAACAAGTGGTGGTTCATTTAAATCTAAAAAGGGCAAAAGGTATTTTACATGGAATTATGTATGTTCAAAGGGTCGACTCGTCTTCGGCAATTAAATATCGTTCATAATTACAGCCCAGCCGAACGGATGAACTTTTGATTTATTATTTTTAGTTGATGGGTGTTTTCGAGAGAAAAAACAACAATATGAGATAGGTTAAAAGCGGCATAGGTTACTGTGAGTGATAATGACACTTATACAGGGTGATTCATAATTCCATGCTAATATCTCTACGACAGATTCCTTGGCTCATGAGGAGTAAAAATGTGTATGAACACTTTTCCGAATTCGGCCTCTATACCAAAGATTTGGCCGCCGGCGCACTTTTGGCCGTGCCGCCGTACTTCTACGCCAAAAGCCATTGTGAGCCCATTTTTGGACATAAATGCATGAATTTTGGCTCATTGGAAAGATATTGAGCCCCACTAGATCCTCCAATCCAAAAACGGTGAAAATGTTTGACTAAGGGGTTGAAATTAACCCATACCGGAAAGTATGGAAAAATGGTGAAAATAGTGAATTATTTCAAAATAATGCGTTATTAAGGTATCGTTTTTTCATCATAGATTGAAAGATCGTAAAATTTCAGGCCGGTATGCCCATTTTTAGAAACCGATTTTGCCGTTAACCCAAGAAAACTGCGACCCAAAGGTGTCATTAGTACCCATTTTTCGAAGGTTCTTAGATACCGGGGTATAACCCAGAAACTATGGAAGATATCGATTCGTTATTTTCAGGAAAGTTGAAGAGGGCAACAAAAGCAACAAGTATGGCTGATGTGTTGATTCGAAAAATACCGTTACTTTAGTAAAAATTAAAAATTAGAAATTTCGATTTCGAGCGCCATCTACAGGTGAAATTCATAAAGTAAACAGATCAAAGTTGTTGCTTTTGACGCCCTCTACAATTTCTTTATAGATAATAAACCGATATCTCCCATAGTTTCTGAGTTATGCCCCGGTATTTGGGAACCTTCGAAAAATGGGTACTAATGACACCTTTGGGTCGCAGTTTTCTTGGGTTAACGGCAAAATCGGTTTCTAAAAATGGGCATACCGGCCTGAAATTTTACGATCTTTCAATCTATGATGAAAAAACGATACCTTAATAACGCATTATTTTGAAATAATTCACTATTTTCACCATTTTTCCATACTTCCCGGTATGGGTTAATTTTAACCCCTTAGTCAAACATTTTCACCGTTTTTGGATTGGAGGATCTAGTGGGCCTCAATATGTTTCCAATGAGCCAAAAATCATGCATTTATGTCCAAAAATGGGCTCACAATGGCTTTTGGCGTAGAAGTACGGCGGCGCGGCCAAAAATGCGCCGGCGGCCAAATCTTTGGTATAGAGGCCGAATTCACAAAAGTGTCCGTACACATTTTTACTCCTCATGAGCCAAGGAATCTGTCGTAGAGATATTAGCATGGAATTATGAATCACCCTGTATAAATCTAACAAAGGCGACACATCGAGCTGTTTGAAGATATTATGAATTTAAGTCATTAATTGGCGGCATAGCGAAAAGAGTTTGCAATTAGTAGGAATTTTGCCTCGATTTAAAGGCCTGTTGCCATGTGTATGAGCGCAATGACATCTCCACGTACGGATACACCACATGACATCGAAAGGGCATATTGGACAACCGATCAAAACTCCAACCCGATGAATAATTGATTGAACAAGGGAACGGCGAGAAAGAGAGCAAAAGCATACAAGACAGTCAGAGAGGGAGGAAGAGAGAGGGAGAAAGTGAGCGAAAAAAAATTCCAACGTCGAATAATACTTGGGCATTTGTCGCATTTCACCTGCACGATCCTATCATTACGATATTCTGTGTTGGTTGGACAATTGCTCTATAATTACATCCGTTATTACGGTTCAACATGAATTATTAACACCCATATGAACACACGCGCTCGCGTCTCCTCTTTTGTCTCTTCGTTCCATTCTCTGTCGCTAGCGCGACACTCTTTCGACTCCACACGCTTGAGAGTGACATTTAGGACTTTGGCATGCGGCCCATAAGTGTATTGACAAAACACGAAGAGTGAGAAAGAGAGAGAGAGAGACGTGGAGAGAGAGGGAAAGAGGGAGGAAGAGAAAGCGAGATGGTGTGTGTGTGTGTGTGTGTGTGTGTGAGAAAGAAAGAGAAGAAAACTGCATTCGATACTAACTGGCGAAACATTATGAACGACTTGGAACAACGCCGGTCACTTAAAATACTTTTTTCAACACATTTTGATACACATTCAATGCGACACTAATTAGAAAGCAGACTTGTTATACAGGCTACACCCACCAACATCACAACAATTTCGAAAGACTCACCTTTTTATTACAAACCAAAGTGAATTTTTATAAGGATGAAAGCATAAGACGAGCTTCTTTCAAGAACTACTTTGACGAAAAAAAAGTATGAAATCCCTAGTCCATAAATGGAATCCTTCTTTTTAAGAATGGGCAATGTTTTTTTTCTAACCAAATCGTATTTGTATTTATTAGGTTTGACAGCAAACTTTTCTTTTTGGACCTTCCATCATGAATGAATTAAAATACAAAAAATCCATTTATTTTGTTGGCACTCGTCCACTATTACCTATAATAGTGGAAAAAAATCATTTCTTCAAAATAAAAGAAATGATTTAACTCATTCGCTTGCCTAGTCATTTAGAGTGTTGTTTCAAATCGATTTTCATCATCATCATCATCATCGTTAATTAGTTTGCCCTTTTTTAGTCCTTTTAATCCATTTTCGGTTGCATACAATTGAGTAACAATCGAATGTAAATATATATCGATGAATTATTCGAGTTGTTCGGGCAGCGCCATTACTTCGTTTTCAAAGTGGAAGTTTTCAATGTAACCGGAGCAAATCCAAGAGCCTTGAACAAATCACAATCGGTATTTTTGTTATTGTTCTCTCTGTCCCCCATAAAATATGACCACAAATCGAGATTTTTAATTCGTCACACGATTATCCAAATAGATATTATCAAAGTCATGTGTCGACCAATGGCAGCGCTTCACGCTGACGGTAGTTATTGGCTTTTGTACAAGCCTATTTGCCAGTAACATGCAACACATTATCCAGTCTATCATGGCAACAATGTATGGCAATGGACGAAGCGCGAACGCTGCTCAAAAACGTTTGATTGACATGAGGCTTCAAGGGGGGCAGATATTTCATAAATATTCAGTTGAATAATTTGGGATTTTCGAATAAAAGAACTGGTGGAGTTTTTTCCAAGGAAAAAAAATGGAAACAACGCACAAAGAAGACTCATAAACTGTAAAAAAAAATTTAAAAAAAATCACTCAAAATCAAAATGCCTGAAATTGTAACATGTTCCCCGGCATTGGCCACCCGTAAAATTACCCGTTCATATACCGGTGTAGAAAAAGTCACCTCCTCGCGGGCAAAAAGCCACCACCACCTGAACGCATTTTGATTTATCACCTCGCAATTATTCAAACAGCAACAATGAAACACAGCAACACCAGCATAAAGTAAACATTAGCGTGTTGCAATTACGTCAACTAGACCGTTATAAACACGATACAGTTTGAGTGTATGCAACCAAAGGTATAAGCCAATGTAATGGGAAAATCGCGAACGGATCAAACCGATTTTCATGGGCAAACGAAATAAACAGACGCCCACACACAAACGCACACCAAACTACATGGACACACATAACAACCAATTGCTAGCGGCTTCCATACACAAACGAACATATTCATTGTGTTGTATTTGATTATCGTTACCGTTGTGGATATCATTGGCGGTCGATGGTGGCGTCGTAGTCGTCACTTTTTCATCCCTGATTTGTGTGCTTTTCTTCTGTTTTCGATTTGTTTTTGTTCATTGCACGGTCGGTCGGTCGGTGGTTGTTTGTGTGTCTATTTGATAGTGTTTTGTATATTAGAAAGACTTTCATTACAATTCGATCCAGTTAGTATTCAATGCTTATGCGAAACAGACCATCAAATTAGTTACACACTTTTATCACATTGTGCCTTTTTGTTCCGTTTATTACTGCTTTGAAATCGCCCTACTTAACCAATTCAACACACTTTTTGAACGGTCGTTTAGCGCCAACCATTTTTGACAATCATTTTGTGGGATTTGAATTTACCGAAGAGATTAATTAGATTTTAACCGATTTAGAATTTGATACGTGTTTTTTTCGTACGCAATTTTGCTTCAACAATAATAATTTGAGTGTTGAAATTGTTTTTATCAAAGAAATATAGCTCAACAGGCAGTCAAGACTATAAATTGTTTTGAAATATTTAGATCAAAGTTCAATTTTTCGTTAAAAAAGACTTTTGATCATATTATTCAGTGCCTTTTTCGGTGAAAAGAAAACCCACCTACCCCTCATTCGAGTTTCATTCCAACGAAAACTGTTTTTGAAGAGAAAGAGTCAGAAGAAGACTACTTTTGATAAGTGCTGTGAATAAATGTGGTTGTTCCATTGAATCGAGGATTAAACGGGACGAAGAAATGAAAGTAAAAATGTGCAATGGACCATTGTATGTTGACTCATTTTCAGCGTTTCAGTTGCTCAGGAACTACAATCGGCTCGTTACACCAACAGGTTTGCATTCGTTTTTTCTAAGCTTTCTGGTAGAGAAAATATAGTCAACGTTTGAATAATCTAGCATTGGAATTTAAATTAATGAATCGAGAGCTATAAAATTTTGATTGTCTCTTTGTTAATAAAGCGTGTTTTAGTTGTAATGAAGTTCATTCAAAATCAAATCAAACCTTAGTTGAATCATAAAACAGATCAACCAATCAGTCCAGAACGCGACATTTTTATTTTCTTGACCAGTTAAAAAAAAGGCATAAAAAATTGTTTGTATTGACAAAATCAATATTTTTTTATGTTTTTGAATTGCCTCACAATGAATATAAATATTCATCGAAAGAAGACAAAGAAAATTCAACAAACAAAAGTGGTTTGATTTGATGTTTTGTATAATTCAGCATCACCATTTAAATCATGGTACGATGCAATAAAAACTCCATCAAATCGATCAACATGAAATCGGATCGATGCGGTAAAATTGATGTTTGACCGTCACTGAATCCACACGGATATTGCACATCGTTTATCGAATTTATGAAGACGCAAATGTAGTGCGAATGACATTAAATTGGCGGTTCGTTGGCGAGATATATGTTTGGCACTCGCTTTGGTTTCGTATTCGAAACTATTTTGGCTTGAAAAGGGCAATATACATATATTTGGAATCGGTTGCTCTTCGAAACGTGTGTTGCTGCCACAAAAATTACGCCACAATATCGCATTACATTCCCATGTTTGTGTTTCGTTTATTTTATTTTTTCGCTTCAGAAGTTGACTAAAAGTCACGATATATTTTAACTGTTCTAAACAAAGTTGGTGTGTCTTTTTTTCTTCATTCACTTCGAGTGGGATGTGAACAGTAATTGAAATTTTATTTGCTGCTAGTTTTATTTGCTCTCTCTCTCTCTCATCGGTGTCAATACCCGCTGTTTGATACTCTATTCTCTGTTTGTTTGTTTTTTTCTCTTCTTTGGCTACTTTTTTCTCTCTCTTTCTCTCTCTCTCTCTCCCGCTCTATCTGGTGATTTTTTTTCGCAATTTCGTTGTCGTGTGTACAGATTTCAATCAGTACTATAATTTAGCTCTGTTAAAAGATTTCGAACGCACCAATGGTGCATTTGGCTTTGGAGCACCAACGGATTTCATACCACCAGCGATAAATCCACCGAAATCAACGACAACAACACTCAAGGAATACCAACCGGCCGCCGAACCGAACAACGCCATACCCAAGAAACCATCAAGTAATTATTATTTAGTGTGTGCCTTTTCTCATTTAGTTTGTTTTTGTTACTGTTGCTTGTTGTCTGACTTGAAAGCTACGAATGGATTTTAATGAATGGTTCAATCCATAGGTCCCAATCGAATGACCGTATCGTCAACATGCTCACCGACACCATCAACACAGGTTAGCAATCGATTGCAAAACGATTCGGTCAATAATTTAACCGAAAATCAAAATACATGCGATCGTTTGCCCAATGATATTAATCGATTTGATGGCGGCAACGGCGGCTATAATGAAACTACACTGGCCATTCCACCGAATTTAATATCACCACCAACGAACGCAACGAAAAGCAATGGCAATTTAACACCAGCAAATCTTCCGTCGTCCATCGATCACTTTCAGTGCATCTTGAGCCGACGGCAACGTGGCGAAAAACGACCCATTCCAGAAGAGCAGAAGGATGAAAAATACTTTGAACGACGGAAACGCAACAATGAAGCCGCCAAAAAGTCAAGAGATGCTAGAAAAGTTCGAGAAGATCGGGTGAGTTTTAGCTAAAAAAAAATCAATCAAAAGTTTTTATCAATGCGATTGAATTCGTTTGAACCAGTTGCAATTTTATATGAAAGAAAAATTAATTTTCGAAGAGAAAAAGAAGAAGAATTTTTCCATCAAAATCGTTAGATATATTTGAATGTCCGAGAATGAAAACGCAACTTCTATTCACAACACATATAAGTGAAACAAAAATAAAAAATTTATTGAAATGAAACAACAAAATCGAATTTTTTCAAAGTGTAACAACAAAAAAGATTTTTTT
>NW_022601407.1:6262118-6280981 GCF_009176505.1 Sitodiplosis mosellana
AAAGTAGAACTTTTGAAAATAAGCTCATATTCGTTTGATAAAAAATTGTAATGTTTGATTGTAAAAACAGCGGAAATGCCTGCAATCGTCAATTAGGCAAAATTATGAGAAAAAAAAAAGTTGGATTTCTTTGTTTTATTTCCGAAATGTCAATTTTTGTATTAAAGCCTTAATAATTTTGTATTAAAGTCGTAGGCTGAAACATCTCTAGTCTAAGATTCAAAACATTGGTTTGAACTAAGATAATCTTGCAGATTTCGACTCAAGATCGTTTTAGTTCAAAGCAACGGAGAAAGGTGAAAATAAAGAATTTCTAATCATTTTTAGTGCCAAATGGTCTCCATTCTCCCTTGAATATTATTATTCCACTCAAATGTGTGTTTTTAGAAGTTCGCCTTTGAATTAAGTTTTTTTAATTTTTTTTCTTTCAATTTTTATCATTCGATTGAATTGTAGTTTTTGCTTGAAAACTCATCTCATTTTCTTCTCTATCTCGTTTCCCATTATTACACGTTCCACAGATTGCATTTCGTGCGGCTTTATTGGAGCAAGAGAATGCAATTCTTCGTGCGCAAATCCTGGCGCTTCGAGAGGAATTAGCAACGTTGCAGCAAATGATTTGTAATCGTGCAAATATCTAAAAGAAAACAATCAGAACTTCTGTTCACACATACACACTCCTGTAGCAGGTTCCCAAGATAAAAAAAAGTGCAATCAAATTCGCGTTAACACTCAAATAAACACGACACGACACCGCAAATCAAACTCAAAATGTAAAATCAAAGTGTTGTAGATAAAACATTAAATCACCGAACCACAACCAAAAATAGTGCACGGTTTATCTAAAACCAAACTGAGAACTGTCCATTGTTTTTGTTTATTTTGTGTGAGATGTTTTTTATTTTGTAAATTTATCCAGTTTATTAAGTAAAATCTAAAGAAAATAAAAGTTGGGCTAAAATGGAATCCTTTTGCTCTCTTTCCTTGTCTATTCTTCAATGTATTTTATGTGTATTTCATGAGCCATCATTGGTTTGTATACATTTGAATTTGTTGGTTAAGTGTTCAGAGAAAGTATTTTGTTTACAAAATTCATTAATCTAATAATGTTATTGCCGGCTATTGTTCGGAGATGGCTTTGTCAAAAGGAGACGAAGACTACAACAACAATGTAACAAAATGTGTGACACAAAACCGAAAGTCGAGTACAAAAGCGACGCTGTTAGGCTGAAGTGTCTAAACAAATAAAAAAGAATGAGAGAAAATAAAAGTGAGAATGACACACACACACACTCTCCCAAACCAAATGATTTGTACCGGCATAAATACCAATGTAGCAAACAATAGTTTCTATTGTTGGCAATTGGTCGAAAAGCAATTTTTCATTGCCATATTCCCAACTAAAAATGGCAAAACAGAGTCGACTCGACTCACACACACACAAAAGCGATAACAGCGATCAACTGCCAAAACAACGCGCGCACCAACGGACAGAGAAATAGAAAAGGGATCAGCCGTGTGTGTGTGTGTGTGTTCGAATGAATCGAAGAGGGCATCAAAGGAACAACACAAATAAAATGTTTCATAAAATGAAAACGTAACAATGATGACACGATACATTGGTATTGGAATATGTAACAATGATGATGGTAACCCAATTTACCGATGTTACCAATCGCTGCGTATCAAATATGACAAACGGCTGAAAGGTAACGAGAATGCTGCGAGCGAATGCTTCAATAGAAATCAATGTTTGTTGTCCGAATTGTGTGTTCCTTTTTCCACCAGGTCTCATTTCACACTCTTACTAGAATGTCGTCTGATTCGTGTCCCCGATTTGACGTAAGTAAACCATTTTCCATGCAATAAAAATGATTTTCACTCGAGAGAAGAAAAAAAAATAATCACGACCGATCCGAACGAAAAACCGTTCGATATCCCAAACAAAACGGTTGAACACGCTGAATGAAATGAAAAACATTGTTTTTAATGATGACCTCTTAGGTAAGCACTTTTTTCTGCCATCTTTCGCGACGGTAATTATTCATGACTTTGCCACCGAATGAATCAACCATAACAGAACATTAAATCGGCTTTAAAAGCAAGATGAGGAGTTGAAGCTCCTGCAAAAAAACGCACTCAATCGTGTCACTTTGACACATTTCTCGTTTGTAAATAGTAATAAATCGCTTGATGTCGACATCGTTATAATTTTTTTCTTCATTTCGTCCTCTTTTTTATTTTCTTGGCCGTGTATTGCTTTGGTTTCGTCCCTCGGCGAGCTAGAACTAGAAATTATTATCTCACATTTGATGTTTTTGCCATGTTCAACACACCACATTTACATCGGGCGCACACACACACACACACACATCCTTTCGTCACTAGAACTATAGCACATACATAGATGACATGTCATAAATTAAGTGCATTTTTTTCGTCTGTCTGTTTCTTCCTTTCATTGTGACGTGAAAAAAGGGTTCAGCTCATGCTTTCTTCAAGTATCAGAGACAATAAAGCGTTTATTTAATAAAAGTGGTGTCGATTTGCAGTGTCAGGCCAATCGTTTCCACGCCATTTCAAGAGCGTAGCTAATTTTAAGTGGAATTTATCCATGATCATGATTCAATTTCACCTGGTTTTCATTTTTCTCGGTCGCTCGGCCGCAAACTTCATCCAGTCCATTTTCACGTCATTGGAATACTAAATCGAAATCATGATACTCATCATTTCCTGGTTTAACTTTGCCTGAACTGATTTGAATCAAACAGGAAAAAATGAAAACATTTAACGCAGGATGCATTTTATGAATGTTGATGTTGGTTTTTTCCATGGAACCTTCTTTTCGAACGTGCTGTATCTGAACGGATCAAACTACCTGTGTTTTGGATTCGTCAACCGTTTCGTCCGTTTAACATTGTCACGGAATGTAATTTATCTCATTTTTTCTGGTGTGATTTGGAAATCATTCATTGGTTTCAATCGAAATGTGTGCATGTTCGCGGAATGGTGTTCGGAATTGAAGAGAGTAATGTAGAATTGTTTGAATCCTGATTGGAATAATTCCTTGCACGAACATGCTGTTACGCTCTATCTTGTGCTCGATCAATTCGTGGAAATGAGTGTGTGTTTGAAATTGAATTGTCTGGGGGATGACACACTCACTGCAGCAATTTTAACATTTTAAGTAACAATTTCGAAAGGTTTCTTCCAAAAACCTCAAGAGCAAAAGGACAATCGACCATAATGTAATGGCATACACACACAATTCAAAGCCACAAAAATAATCAAGCCAATTCTGCCACCGAACGCACAACACCTTTCCTAATCAATACAAATACACGTACAATGAGTCCTTCAGCCGTTTGTCTTATTTTTATGGCATTGCCAACAAATTGTGTTGTTCGTGTGTGCCACACGTTTTTGTTGTCACCAGATTCTTCTCTCTCTCTCACTCTCTCTCTCTTACTCTGTCACTCTCCCTCTGTTGCGTTTCTTTTTGTGCATCGAATTCAACGCTTCAGAACAGAAGAGTGCAACTCTCAAAAGATACGAACATTTATCTGTTTTAAAAAAAATATAAGTAAATAAATTATCATTCGGTTTTAAACATTGTTCCCGATATGATTTACCTGTATAGGTTTTTCTTCTTCTTCTTTCAGTTATATTTCAACTGAAATGTATTTTCGAATTTTTTCGGGTTTTTATTTGTGGCAAGAGAAAGTTTTGATGTCGACGAGACCTGCATTTTTCCACCAAAAAGATGTTTATGACCAACGGAAACAATGGCGTTTTATTGTGGCAATCTTCAGAGAATTTGATTGAATTTGATGTTATCCTTTTGATTTTTTGTCCAAATGCGAACATAAGAATCGATCTATTTTACGAGAAAAAAAAATTCTTACAGTCAAAATTGAAGTTCTAGCGTCAATGGTCCAAAAATATTTTGATTTTTTGTTGTTCCTTTTATGAAAAAGAAAATGTAAAACTAATGAAAAATCCCAAAAGAATAAGTTATTCAGAATGAAAAACCATTTTCGTTCAAACTAAAAAAAAACTCATCTCCACAAGGCAGTAAAAATTCCGAAATTAGACTGTTTTTTTCGGAATATTTACTGAACAAGTAAAATGATCTAACGAATCGAATTGAATTGAACATGGAAATTGTCCCAAACCAGAGATGCTCATTGAAGTTTATTTGAAAAAAAAAAATATTACAATCATAATTCGATTGAAAAAACCAATTGAATAGAATTTATGGAATATCCGACGAGCCCATCGATTTCCATATTGATTGTCAAACTTCCACTATTTCAAAACTATTGCGCTAAATCAGTGAAACTAATCGAAGGATATCGAGTGGAACATCTCTCACGGAGCGACATTTATTTCCATTCCATTTAAAATAATCGATATTGTTTTGAAATCTTCTCCGCCATCGTTGTCGTAGTCATTACTATTACTGTTGTTGCTGTTGTTCTTTCGGTGTGTCACCGTGTGTAACATTTGGTTAGTTCATGTATTGTTCACAATTGACGCTTGCGTTTGTCGAATGTGAAACTAAGCTGAAATATTAAATCATAATCAATGGGGTGATGTTCATTATAAATTATCGATTATTATCCATTTCTTCTCCGGTTTGTTTACCGTTTTGTTCACAATTCGTTCGTTTCACTTATTATGAGCGCGATGTGCGCATATGCATTGGATGGAAGAAAGTCTGTGCGTGTTGAAGAAAACCAGAACCACAGTGAGATTGAGTGTGTTGTGTCTGCGTAGCCAATTTTCGAATGAAATTCGAGTCGAGTGTGTGTTCGTATGGTTTTGGCATGGCAATGGTTTGCCACACGCAACAAACGTACAAGGCATTAGTCCATAAAACGTAGGCACGCATTACAATCAGACGCACCAAAAAAAAAAACCAAACAATACAGAATGAAATACGCAAGAGATGAATTGTGAGCTAAACCGAGAGGGACACAGAGAGAGAGATAGAGAGAAAGAGAGTGAAGAGATAGAGAGATACGGAGGAGATACAGAGAGCGAAAAGAAGTTAAATAAAACGATAAATCCATTAAATAAAGTGCCTGGAAGTTCATAAATAGTTGATTTTTATAACTTTCAAACGCATTCGATAGATTACATGCGATTGATTTATGGATTTTTCATAGACTGAATCGGCAGCAGCAGCAGCAGCAGTAGTACAAAAGCAACAATGTTTTATTCGATTTTTACCGATTTCTCTATCGATGTTATTGTTGGTTTGTTTTTTGTTTCGTGTCGTTTTGTCGTCTCTTCTCTCTTCACAGTGTCTGTTGAGAATGTGTATCTCCCGGAATGTCACAATATTTATATTGTCAATGCGCTTGTGCACAATTCAATTGTTGCAGAGTTGCACAATCGGTTTTTGCTGCCTTTTCTTCTCTTTCTCACTCTCTCTCTCTCTCTCTCTCTCTCTCTTTCCCATTTCAACGCCGTTTCTCTCTCGGTGTGTTTTTCCCTCGTTTTTGACTCTCGCATTTTTCGTAATGAATTTGTAGGCATCTGTGTGATCCGTTTGCACATTATCGATCCGCTTACCGTAAATTATTATTCGATGATCATAGTCATTGTCATCATTTCTGTTCGTCGCTGTTGTTGTCGTTGCTGTTGTTGTTGTTTTTTTTCCTTGTTTTATTCTCTGTTCACTCTCTTTTCTGTTGTCGGGTGAATTTGTGAACGGCGCGTTCTCGGTCAGTTTGTCGCTTGAACTCTCAGCCCCGATTTGAAAACGAGCCACTTTGAGCTCAAGCTTTTTATTGGTCCGCATTCAATTTGGCATTATAGAACGGCAACAACGACGACGACGACGACGACGAAAAAATATCAAATAAATAAACAACAACGTTGATGATGATGATGATGTTGATAAAAATAGATTTTTTTCTGCTGCTACTTTGCCGTTTGCTCTCTCGTTGTATTCGCGCTGTCCGCGTGACCGAATTAACGACAAACCACATTGTCTTACATTCAGTGCACTTCATAATTTTTTTTCTGTTGCTGCTGCTGTTGCTATGTTTCATTCGCTAAATGTGTGCATGTGTTGTTTTCTAAGTCTCTTTTCTGCGGCTGCTGCTGCTGCTGCATCATTTGCATTTACATTCGGAAATGTTTGCCTGATCATTCCCATTTTCAGTGTGTGTTTCGTTCATTTGTTCTTGAACATTTGACAGCCGTTTAATTGATGTCATTTTTGTGAGCACAGTGCCGTTCATCAAATGCAAATGCGAACCTCACTCAACATTCTCATTTTATTCCAACGTGATCCGCGATAATGGAAAATGTCATGTTTATTGTTTCACAAATGAAACAAAACAAATGAAAGAAAAAAAAGTAAGTAAGCAAGCAACCAACCAACGAACGATAAACAGAACCATGTAGATGACGTATGTGAGACATGCACATTTGTGCATGCATTTCGATTTCGATATTCCCATGCTACACTCGATTCACCCGATTCGGGGCAACTCTCATTCGCTTCAAATCAAAATGTAACTACTACAACAGTAACACGATGATGACGACAACAACGGCTACGAACAAATGAGTTTTGCCCGGCATTTTTGTTTTTCACCGTTCAAGGAACATTATTAAAAATTTATGCATTTAATGCTGTTTCGTGCATTTAATTGCAATCATTTCGCTGGAATATGGTTTAACTGCTTGTGCAGGAGGCCCCCGGTTTCCATTGAACTGATTCCATATATTCGTGGCCAATTGTTATCGGTGCAAGCGCACGTTCGCTCGCTCTCTCGCGCGATGACCATAAAAAATGAACTTCCATTGCGAATCGTGGTCGCGATTAAATGCACTGCAGCATTGGAATAGAATTTCTAATTTTCAACAATTATTCGAATCAAAACCAAATTACCAAATGAAGAATACCAAGTCATGGAGAGAATGGAAATAGTGCGCATTTACAATGGAATTGATTGGTTCTCACTGCTGTGCGATTGCAGCTGTGGGACTGTTCCTGTGAGATTTTTTCCTTCTAATGACAACTTTTCAGGAAAATCGATTGAAATACTTTCTATTGGCGCTGTTTTTTTGCAGAAGAGCAAAAATTCAAACTTTGCACCAAACTTCCTCGAAAACATCTATTTTTGACGCACGAAAATATTTAGATGGAAGGAGCGATGAATCAAAACCGATTCCGAAGATTTAGACGAATAAATTGTGTAAAACGATGCCGAGAGGCCGATGGTTTTAAATCAAAAGCCACAGTTAGATGTTATTCGCGGTTTTGCCATCGCCGCTGCCACCAAATAGATGATGAAGATGTGCGACTGTACGCGGTACTCTATAGCTAGCTGGTCTTCATTTATCAAATTATAACACATTTGCAACATTTTAATATTATCACGTAGTTGCTTCTCACCGCATGACTGTTGCACACCAAAAATTGTTGCACTCAGTTTGTGTATGAGTCGTTCGAAAGTGGATAAAGATAGAGTTCAAGCGCAAGTTGTGGAAAAAGTGTCGAAAAAAGGCATTTCGCGCTCAGAACGTTTGTGCGCTAGAAGATCAGATATCTCAGTTCATTCACGGTGCGGTGTTTTGTTCCTGTGTGAGCGCGCTAGAGAGATGATAGTGGAGAAGAGAAGAAAACAAATAAACTTGAAAAAGATTGCCGACAATTCCGAAACGGTTTTTTCGTATGCGTTTAAATGACAGTTCGGGCTAGAGAGACAGATTTATGTGCAGTGTGTGCACCGTAGTTCACGCCATAACAAAAGCGCGCTTGATGTTCAATTCGTCTTATTTAAGTGTGTTTCACCCAGTGTGCCAGGCAGGAATAACACATGAAAAAAACGAAACGGCGCACATAGTCAAGAGCATTGCATTTGTGAGCCCGCGCGCGAGAAAAAAAGACCATGTTTTGATCCATTGAAACCCTTGCGGAACTGCTTGGATTTTTTTTTGTATGCGAAATAAGAGAGAGAGAGAAAAAAAAAGTGCAACAGCAAACGAAAAAAGAAATATTCATTTGGTCGGAACTCGCGTAATGCTCGGCTCAAAACTATTCGATTAACTTTCAAGATGAGGCTATAATAGAGTGGCGCATAGTTGAATTCTATCTCTCTCTCGGTCACCCGCTCGCCTGTTCGCTCACTCTTTTCGTTCAGTCAAAGAGTTTGAACAGAAGAAACGCTCATTATTATCTCATTATTTCATGTTTAGACGGTCTTTTGTGGCCAATATGAGGCAGGCAAAACGTTTCTATGTGTGTACACATTCCAATCGATCGCGGCGATCACAGTACGCGCGCGATTTATTTACGGATGCACCTCAATTTAAATGTTGCTGCTCGTTTTCGTTTGTTTTTATGTTATTTTATTTTTTCGCGTATACTGTGTGGATATCTTCGTCGTTTCGTTGTTGTTGCTGCCGTTTAATTTTGCTTTTTCCTCGTCGTGTCCATTTCTTTTTCTCGTTTCGCGTTTGACTTTTATCGCTCTGTTTTGGTGTGTGATATCATATGGATTTTTATTAGCTTTGCACTTGAGCACCGTGTGCTTTAGTCAACATTTTATGGTCATGTTTTTGCTATTTGTCATCGCATTAGCCTGCACACTGTAACAGCGTGCGCGTGCGCTTGCCAGCGCACACCACCATCCAGGCCATGCTATGCAAATAGTTGTGTAGTCTTTTAATTTCGTCCAAATCGAAGAAGATGCAAAGTGTCGTCGTCGTCGTCGTCGGTGGAGCGTTGTCGCTTGCTTCGTTTTCTTTATCTATTTTCGAGGTTTTTTCTTCGGGAAACTGAATCGATATGCATTCGCAAGCGATGCTTTCAATAACAATCAAGCACAAAATGTCGATGGCCATTTGGCTAAATAAACACACTCACCGAGAGTGTGCATCATCACAAAATACACACCCATACACATGGAATGCGAGTTTATCTTCTTCATATTCGATATGGCGCGCGCGCGCACTCAACTGAGCGCTATCGCAAACGATGGTGAAATATACAAAATGCCATTTACTTTTATTCATCGCCTGCTTTGTTTACTAATAAGTAGATTATTGTGAGGCATCCGTAAAACTTGATTTCAATGATAATTATCAATAAGCTGATTTGACTTGATTCCTGTTTTTCCACCACAATCAAGCAATGAACATTTTTTAGATTGAAGCAAAAAAAAAATCCAAAGCAAATCCAAATGAATTTTTCTAACTCTAACATTTCCTGTTGCCAATGGCCATATTCAAATGATACAACTGTATACTCATCTGTAAATGCTGTATAATTCGGGTTTTTGCTTTTACACCCGAAACGAAAGGAGATGCGAAAGTCTTTGGCTCAACTCAGGAAATTCAAAAGCAAAAAAAGCCACAACATTTATTGCATACGTTCGGTTTTGTTCCACGTCAAGTGCAATAAGATGCTCCGAAAGCAAAATTGGATCATCACATTCGTTTTCTTTGAAACCATTGCTGTGCTGGATGATTTTGTTCGTGATGATGAGTCTCAATGGCCCACTTTTTATTACCTCTCTTCCTTCATACACACACACACACAGCAGCGCCTCTGGTCGTTACCAATTTCATTACGTCAACCGATCCGAACGTTGAACAATTATTCCGAAATTCTACCCGCAACAACCATAATTATTGCAATTCATTTAATCATATTTTCGTTTCCATCATCGTTTTCTTGATGAATACGCTCGAAAACTTTTTCTTTCATTCGATTTTCGAAAGCAAAATATTTACAAAGTATTTTACAATAAATAAAATATAAAAATTCCTGCGCAGAGAGAATAACAACAGGGGAAAAAAAACTACGCGATGCCGAGTCAATTCGAATCGAAATGGAATGTTGAAGCGAAAATGACTGCAAAATGATTATAAAGACATAAATTATTGTCATTTTTGTTGATTTGCTGCTGGTGCTGCAGCAGTAGCTACTGGCGCCGTTGTTGATGCTGCCAAGTCGAAGGCCCTGTTGGAATATTAGTTGATGAATTTACGCGTCGATCGAAATTGACATCGATAATGTGTGCGACGGTTTTGGGTTGGCTCGACACACACACACACACCAAACGACATAGCCACAAATGAGAATATTGTGCGTCGTCAAAGTATGTCGTGACTGTAGCAATTGCACAGTTGCTTATCGCACGAAATTTTCAATGATTAAGTATAGGCATTGAGACACAGAAAAAATATAATAAGGAAGAGCGCGCCTCCGTTCCGAATTTGGAATTATTTGCTCACACACACTCTAAATTGCAATGCAATAAATCGCAAGGGACCCATTTCTCAATCAACCAAATGATGTAGCAGAGCGGCAGCGGCGGCACTGAATTACACCCAGAACGGCATGTAGTTTACAACGATCATATGAAGACATCAAGAATAAGTGCGGCGTTCAATATCCATTTGCGTAAAAATATGCATTTTTTTATCAGCAGAAGAGAGGAAAAAACCACACCATCAATATCTTTGATAATGAAATAAAAGCGCCCATTTTCAAACATTATTACAATATGAGCTGCGCACGATTTTGCGCTACTATAAAATTTACCCGGACTCGGCCACGAAAACCACGCAATTCGCAAAACATCAAACTCAGGAGGAAGACGAATGAACAGAAAAAATTTCGGTCAATTCACCGGGCTTTTTTTTAAAAAAAACCGATTGCAATATTGTTTCTTCATTCTGATTTGCACCAGTAATTGATGCTTTACATCAGCCAAAATAATGTAATTACAGGGTATTAATTATTATTATTTTTTTTCGCTTTGCTTGTGTGCATCTTCTGTTACGACGTACACTTGTAGCATTCCATTTCACACAGTTTGTTCATCGGATTTTTATTCCAGTTCGCATTTCGTTTGCACATTGTTTCATTTCATTCTCGATGTTGTTTTTTTCTTCGTCATAATTTTTTTTTTCGTCTGCTACATTTTTAACATTTCAGACTGCGTTTTTTTCCGTTGGTGTCCAAAATAGTTATCTTTCAATTGCTTTCTTTAGTGTCGATCTGCTTTTTATTGTTATTGTTATGATATCAACCGACATTGTTGGTCCAACGAATGAACGAAACAGCAGGAAAAAAACTGATTCGGCAGCGAGTGAAATAGTCGCACGATATTTGATTGGAGTTGAAGAAGAGTGTGCGAGAGAGCTAGAGAGAGGAAGAGAGAAAAAAAAGCACATTGAAATTGATTTAATTGCACCGAATTTACGCAACATAATTTCCTTTTGGATATGCGTGAACGCAAAATGGGCGCAGGAAAGATGGGCAACTCGGTGTGTTTGTGTATTCTCTCTCGCGCGACTTTATTAACCCGAAATGTGTACAATACATTTTACAATTTAATATATAATAATCGGCCGTATCGCATCGCGCGGTGCATCATCTACTCTAAAAAGTTCGCTCTCACTCAATGCAGTGCGCACAGTCGCATATGTGTTGTAATGGTTGTGGCCATGATAACCTTTTGCTTCGTGCAATTCATTCGTTGTGCATTTTTTCGCTGCTGCTGCTGCTGCTGCAGTTGTTGTTGTTGGTCGGTTTTGTTGTTCCGATGATGCTTGTAATTTCATTACGCGATCCGCTTTCTGTGTCGGGCGAGAAGATATCATCGCATTTCGATCATCTCTGCTTTTGACTGTTCTCTCAGTAGTGGCAGTGGCATCATTACAATGGGCTCTTCATTCGTTCCATCGCTTCGTCTCATTCGGGCGCGCCATCATTCATCTCCCCGTTCTAGCAAGCACACATATATCGAGAGCAAGCAACGCAATAATTAATAAATTAACCCGTAAGAAAATACCTTTATCTGCCGAGAGAGTATCTCTTTTTTCCATATGAACTGTACTCGGTGTGTGTGTGTGTGTGTGTGTGTGTGTGTGTGTGTGTATCGACGAAACATATATATATCGAATATATATTAAGAAAAAAACAATCATAAGTTTGTTGTTTTATTCGTATTCGAATAACTCTTCTTCATTTTACATTTTCGATCGGGCATCGTATGATTTAACGTGGCAACACAACTTTCATTTGCTTTGTTTTATATCGCATGCGATTGCTATTAATTTTATTTCTTTCTTTTTCGCTCGCTCATTCGTTCGTTTAGCGTTTTCCACAAGAGATCGAAGCCCGTTTTCGGTCACTTCGCTTCGGTACAAACATAGTGATAATTAATGTATGTTCGCTGTAGTTACAAGTGCGTATGGTAATTTATCCGGGGATATTCGTGTTGTGACCGTTGTTTTCATTCGTTTTCATCTGCACAAGAACACATGTTCTCATTATAATTTAATTTTCGATCAATCTGTTCGCAATGCTTTGACCGAATGCCTCCTGAGAGTGTCAAGCGTGCGCACAGCCAAAATACAGCTCATCGAGACATCGAGTGAAAGCGAAAACAGAAAATAATTTGTCTAATCGATTGATTGCTGTCTTGTCCCTTTTCATTCTGTTTGCATAATTGATTCGATTTTGTACATGGTTTCTACTGTCTTTGCATGCCGTTTCCTTTCTCCTTCTTTTTTTTTCAATTTCTTCCACTTTATTTCCTAATCATTTTTCTTTGTTCAACCTTTGTCGGTGGTTTTTTGAATTCTTTCCGCTGTTCGACACAAAAATATCACTTTTTATGATTTTTAAATCGTCCAAAGAGAATTTCTCCCCATTTCTGGAGATCTTCTTTCGTTTCTTCACTATTTTGTGAGTTTGAGACTCTTCTGGTGTTCATCTCATTTATTCATAAGAACTGATACAATTCCTCTTGACTTTTCCCTCAATTCTCTTTGTCTTTATCTTGTAACATCATTTTATTTTTGCATTTTTTTTTGTTTATAGTTTGTCTTCTCATTGTTTTATTTTAATTTCTTCCGCGAATTTTTTTATTTACATCCGATAACGATGCAAATATAACAAAAAACCAGTATTTGTTTACCTGATCATCTAAAAATAGCACGTATGATGCATAAATTGGAACGGTTTCTGTGTTAAAAATAGAATAAAATTCGGTATATTTCGAAGGCAGTATAATTTTGCGCTGAAAGTTTTGTATGTGTGAATGAATTGGATAAGCGTTTGTGTGGTTCTTTGCCCTCATCAATTGGTTGAATGTGTGGTAAGAAGATGATCTGCGTTTCGAAATTGATTAAATCGACATGACCGATCGAGAGAGAAAAAACTTGATCACTTGTACGTGTGCGCGCGACCGCTAAACCAAAAATGATGAGCGCTCTCGCTTGTGCGCCCAAAAAAAAGCGATGATCAACTCTGGAAAAGGTGAAACTCATTTGGAATTCCATTGTGACTAATTTAAATTTAAATTTGACACCATCATCATACGCCGATTGATCAGCTATTTTACATATACCTCTGTGCAGCGATACGCGACCGTGCACCTCTTTTATTCTCTTATAGTTGCTATCATATTTTCACATTGTTTATTAATCCTGGTTGAATATGCGAACGGACGGTGAGCAGAGCCGAACCGAACCGAACCAAACAACAGCAACAAAAATATGAGCCATGGAATAAAAAAGGAGTTGCACAGTTAACCGTTAGCGAAATGAGATCCGAGTGCACGAAATGCATGCAATTCAAAGGAATGCAAACAAACGACTGAATGGAACGGAAGAGAGAAGGAAAAAAAATGCACACACACAGTGCGCTCGCGCGCGCATCTTGAAGACGTCCAATTGAAAGCGCGGCGAGCACTATTGAGTTTCTGTCATGCCGCGCGCATCAATGACGACGCGATTGCACATGATTCCGATCGGCCGCTCTTGCATGAAAAATAGTCAATTTTCGTTTTATTTCGGTTTTATGTATTTATTGGCCGGGGCAATTTACCTAATTTTTATTTTTCGACTTCATTTATTTCCTACAACTTCAAGTGCGTTCATTCGTATAACATTTTTTTTAAATTCTGGTTTCGGTGTGTGCAGAACAGTGTTGGCCCAGCATCATCATTGGCTTGATGCGCACGTTTGTGTCTCTACATTAAGAGCCATATCGTATTTATTTCATTTGTCCGCGCTCATGCGCACACACGCGCTTATTCCGCTTTTGAATTTCGGAATTCGGCTTTTCACGTCCCCCATTCTTCTACGTTTGAAATAATAAATGAGCATCGTTCGTAAAGCGATTTCATTAAATATTATTTATTTTGCAGGTATTTTTTTCTTCTTGAATATTCACCGGTTGATTATTTCTTATCGTATACAATTTTTTTTTTTCGTTCGTTCGTTGATGTGTCTGCTTTCGGAACACGAATGTGATTAAATTACATGCACTCACCGATGTGTGTTTTTTTTTCTCCCGGAGAAATGTGACCAAATTTTGCGTGCAACACACTTCTTTTTTGTCTCATTCATACTTTCCGTCTTTCTCTCGGCTGTGCTCTCAGCTTTTGAGTGAGTGAGTGACTGAGTTTTTTTTGTCTTGTTTCGTGCGTTCGATGATTTGGCATGGAGTTTTATATCCTTAATTTTTCAGGCCTCATATTTTTTGTTATTTAAATGCAAGCACTTCGCGCTGAATTATTTGTGTTTTACGTTACATTTCATGCTGTATATCGCCGCTGCGAGCAGCATCTCTCGATCTCTCTCTCTCTCTCTCTCTCTCTCTCTCTCTTCAAAAGAAAGAAGTTGGTGACTCTTCTTCGTTTGGCCTCTCGCTTGCTTCACTTGGCTTAGCTTGTGTGCAATTGAATGCGCGAGGGTCATCTGGCATGCTGAATGTGGCCCGTACGTGGTCATCATCACCATTTCTTATTAATAAAACATTATTTATTTGAAACAATTACGGATTGCGCACCGGTGTGCCCTCCCGCTCCATCGCGCGCGCGCACACGGCATCGAATGACATCGGGCCTGATCCAGTCCGAAGACATTTTATTACGGTGATTACAAATTCAATGGGTTGCTGCACCGCAAGCATCTCCGATGCCCGAAAAAACAGTACACACTCACAGCGATTATAATAAAAATGAATCAATGCACAAAATTATTAAAAATGAAACGATTTTTGTGTAACTGATCAGTTGCATTGCAGCGCATTGCGCATCTCGCGTGGAGGTAGGTAGCCGAGAGTTACTGGCAATATGATGACCGAGAAGATACAACAAATTAATGATCACCCGAGAAAAAAAAAACCAAACCAACAACAACAGCACAACAACCGAAAAATAATAAACGATAACAATAAAATTGAATGTCGTGCCGAGTGTGAGGCAATGAATTAAATTTTCGTTGTAAGCAATGAGCTGATATAAACAAATGTGTCTCTGCAAATGTGTGTAAGCACATGCCCAAAACGACAACAACAACGACGACGACAACGGCGACCACAACAAACGAACGTAATCCAATGCGAACATCACACAGCGCCTCATATCACAAACGATCACACTGAGTCTTCCAACAGATAAGTTAAGTGAATGAGGTTCCAACGAAGAAATGAACGAGAGAGAACAAAAACAGGAGGAGAGGCAGACAGAGAGTGAGAGAGAAGAGAGAGAGAGAGAGAGAGAGAGTAAGAAAAAAGGAACACCACCACATGGGAATCATCATCATTGGCAATCGGCATGAAGTCGCATGCAAATATGAAAAAATGAATTATTAATTGGGAGTTTTTATCGTTTTATATGCCATATAAAAACAATTAATTCACATTTATCGGAACGAATATTATGCTTTTTATTCGGCAATTTTGCCAATCAATCTGCCGCCTTTTATCACGTGTAACTCGCGCGCTCGCAATTCACTCGAGATATTTCAGCATAATGTCCTGGAAATTCCATATCAAATGCTTTTTATCCACAATCATTTTATACTTTTTTTTTGTTGTTATTTGTGGTGGGCACAAGAAATTGGACGTAAAAATCGAAGTGAATTGACCGAAAAAGATTTGGATGTCAGTATTTCAAAAGTTACCAAAAAAAAGCCCAAGAGAAGCCTCATCTTAATTTTTTTTAATCAAAAATCTTTGTTATTTTCATCGCGAGAGCTGAGAAAATGATGTGTAAGTCGATTTAACTGATGCAATAAAACTGCTTCCGTCGCTCGAAATCTAATAACCATCGTTAATTTATGGATGGATTTTGGTCAGCACTGCGATCAAATTTCCCGAAATGCAAACCACAACGAGTCGAGAAGAAGAAAAAAAAAGTCAATCCATATAATTTTCGGATATTATTTGAATTGATTTCGAGATCGTTTCGATGCGATACGGTGTTGAGTGTGTCGATTTGATGTCAGTTGCAAAGCGAATTCCATGTACGATTACAATGTGAGCAAATGAGCTCGAAGCGATAACGACCATCAAAACCGATCGATAAACGATTGGCATTCAAACAACACACATACACACGGATCAGAAACGAATGAGAAAAAAAACAAGAAGAAAAAAAATGAATCGAATCTCTCGTCAAGCAATAAGGCAGATGATTTGGTGTTCCCCTAATTGTCACGCTTTGTTTCGTGTCGCTCTCCGCCGAGTGCAAAGTAATTTTTCATTATATTCATCCGATCGATTTGAGAAATATCACATGTCTCAATGTGGCACAAACACACTCACTTACACAAGACAAAAACCGACCGAGTTCAAAAACGCAGCGCATCGATTCCGATTGCATGTTGTCACACAGCCGAAGAGAAAGAGCATCATCATCAACAGCAGCAGCAATAGTAGAAGAAAAAATTGGTGAGTTGAACAAAAAAAAAGAGCACACATTTGATTTACTAACTAACACGTTTCGATTTGATGGTTTATTATTCATTGTTTTGCCATTTGAACGGTGAACGAAGAACTGCATGAACCCAAGCTTCTGGGAGCAATAGCGAGACGACGACCACGACAATGGTGTTTAAGATGCGGCAAAAAGTGTGCAAAATTTGTTCATTTTCATCGATTATACCGAAAACGAGGAATAAAAAAATCCACACATTCGTTCTGAATGCTGTACCCAATTCGATACGAATATCGAGCTGTGTGTATGTTTTCATTCCTTCCCTTTTCTAGTCTATGTCAAACGCTATTGTTCCATTCATTTTTGTTTGCTAACAACGATCCAATCAACATTTAATTGTTTTCAAAATATTTTCGTTGCTTTTTTGTTTCGTTCTTCACCTCCGTCGTTGTTGTTTTGTCTTTCGTTTTTGTGGGTCCCTTTTGTTGGTTTGGCCTTACAATGCCGATCGAATAAGAGGCGCTGAACAGAGATGATCATTTATCAATCATCGTCAAGGAGCGTGTTAAATTTGTGAATTCCGATTGAATTTAATGAATCAAGAGAGTTCTTCTGACAATGCAACGAAAAATCACCTGGAACCAGTGCCAGAAGCTAGTTTTGTTTGTTTTCATATGAAAATTGTGTGTTTTCCGTTTTGGCTGGTTGCATTCACGAGTTGATTGTCATTAAGCGTGTATTTATGGGAGGTTTCCCGCTTGAAACAGTCTTTTTATCTCTGTGTCTGAAGTCGTACGCCACGAACACGAAAATATTTGGCCGGAATCCGGAAAACCAAAATGCGCACATTTTGTGTGTGTGCAACGTTGTCAAACATGTCAACCGCACAAAACATTGTCATAAACATTATCAATTTATGCAATTTGAATATGTCGAACCATTAAATGGTGTGATACGATTGGAATTTGAGGAAATGATTGTGTTAGACGGTCGATAAATGGATGCGTATGACGCGCAAAAGAAAACACACACAAAAAAAAATACGGTAATAAAAACTCATAAACCACACATGGTCAACAGTGAGAGCGAGTGCAACGAGAGTAGAAAAAATAACCATGCGAGAGAAAAAAAAAACTCGCTGCGACACCAACAACAAATGCGACAGGCGAGAGAACGAGTGTGAGGAGCGAACGATATCTCGACACAATGGTTTCTATAGAAACACAGCCGTAATACAACACAAAAGAGCGGCCAATAGCTAAGGCAATCAAATTGAAATGAGCAAATTGAATAATTGATGCACTTATTTCGTATAATAAGGAGGATAAAGAGTGCAACAGAAGAAGAAAAGAAAAAAAAAGCGACGTACACACACAACTAATACGTAATCGAGTGAAACTGAGCGATAGACAGCACACGTAGAGAAGGTGCATAGTGAAACGAACCGAGTGGAAAAAAAGCCAACCATAGCGAGCACAGAAGTGAGCCGAGCGAGCGGGTGTGAGCGGGCGCGCACAACGCATCAAGCTTGAAAATAATCACGTTAAATATGACTAACGTGTGACAGTGTGTAAAGCGTTTGAATGGCAAAAATCACTTGCATGCAGAGATAGATAGCGAGAGATACGAATCGCATCGAACATACCGAATGAGTGAGCGCGACATACACACGACGATCTCTCGCGCAGCCATGACAAGCATGTGAATTAAAACAAAAAACTCATTGCACATTAAATTTTATTTATTTTTATTACTTGTTACATTATATCAAACGTGCTATGAATCCTATTTCGGATTCGAGAGAGAAAAAAAATAGCTTGTGTCCCTCGCACGCCGTTGCACACATACACACGCGTCCAGCAGCAGCAGCAGCAGTATCAACGGCGATGATATGGCCGAGCGAGACGCGAATAATGTGTGCCGTACAGTTTATGCGAGGAGATTTGCAAGAAGACAAAACACTTTTTTTTGTTGTGGTTCGTTTTTTTTCTGCAGCGGGATGATGGTGCACACACGCTCTGAACGATGTAGGTAGCTTATTGCCAACATCCACAGCACCAAAAACCCATCGCGACCAACGACAACGATTGCGATGATCATCGCAAATGAGAGATAGAGAGAGAAATAAAGCGAGCCTCTATCAACCAAGTATCA
>NW_022601407.1:6280991-6324001 GCF_009176505.1 Sitodiplosis mosellana
TGTGCCTGTGCAGAACCGAACGAGCGAGCAACGACGACGACGACGACGACGATGATGATGTTGATGTGATGTATTTGGCTGTGTCGTCGTTTGCCTCTCCGTAGCTCTGCTCACCAGTTGCTTTTATGCCGGTTGTACTTGGCTCGAGAGTCTCTTCAGTCGTGAAAAGACTCTTCTGTGAAAAACATCTACCTAATAAATACTGAGATTGATAAAGCGAAACAGAAGAAGAAAAAAATTTACCCGAAGAAGAAGCGCTCACCGCTCACACACACACACACACACACACGCACATACGCACACACAGACAAACACTACCCGAAGAAGAACTCAACGCACACTCAATATCAGTGAGTGAGATAGGAGAGCACACACCACCTCAATAACAGCAACAAACGGCAGCAGCCGCCGCCGAAGGAAAAAAAAGCAACAGAATGACGACTCAAGAGGTGACTCTGAGTGGATAAAACAAAATACATGAAGTCACAAACGAATTACGCATAGTACCGCAAGCACAAAAACACACATATCGCGCACCACAGTTACGAGAGTGACGAGATTTTTTTGTGCGATTCGCATCCCAACAACATTCGCCTTGCCAAAGGATTAAAACGAATTTTTGTAAAGAAGAAAACGAATAAATCTGACGATTGTTTAAACAAGAGATTATCGAGAGAAGTAGACATTAAATACGATTAAATGAGTGTAAAATCATAAATTCCGTCTAATTATTAGTATTTCAAGTTCATTTTGCGAGAAAAAAAAAGACACGCTATCATTTGAACGGAATTAATTGCAGCACCACTTGTGTGTGCCGACACACACACTATCGATATTCGCGAAGCTAGAAGAGAATTCAAAATAAAGCAAATTGCAGTTCAGTGATAAGCGCAACGGAAAAATTGTAAAATAAATAAAACGGTTGCCGCCCCAGTGCACCAGCAATCGCACAGTGTGAACGAAATTCGTTCAAACTGAAGTGGGTTATCAAATAGAGTTCCGTGGGAAAATGAGGTTTGGAACACAGGCCTTGAAAATTAAAATTTTTTTACGTAAAAATTGATTTCGAAACGTGAATTTAATAAAATTAACTGACAAATCGTAAAACAACAACAACCAAATCGTCAAACTTCAGAGACATAAACAGTTTCGAAATAGGCAATGAAATAAAAAAACGATCAAAAGCGACAAAGATCAAGAAAAAAAAACTACGAAAAAGAAAAGAAAAATCGATAATTTGTTATCTCTTTTTTTCGGTGGAAGTGTATAAATATGATCGTTTGATTAGTCGCCTGAGTATATATCGGCTAAAGAATCCGGTTCGATTAAATTTGCATATTTACACGAAATACTGAAGTAAAAAAAACGCTCATCGATTTAAACAGTTTGTTTTATTGTAACAGAGCACGATCAGCACGTCACTGGCGACTCAAAACGCCTGAAATGACTCACAAATCTAATGAATTTTCGCTTATTGTCATTATATATTTATAAACTTTTTTTTTCCTCTGCTCTTACAACGATTATTATTTGTTGATTAAACGAGAAAAAAAAGAACGATTGCGAATTATAAAGATCGAAATTAAGAAGTGACAACAACGGGCAGTATCATCAACGGTTCTACGAACGATCGATCGACTGGATGCAGATTAAGTGTATGGGAATCCCACGTGTATGTTTTGCTCTTACACGCTCTATCAGAAATAAATATAACAGAGAGGAGAAGAAAAAAAAGCGTCAGAAACTATAAATAAAAATTACTTGTTGTTCGCGCTCGCTCGCTTATTCACTCTCTTTCCGCCGCGAAATCGTTATTGTTCTTCCAGAAGAAAAAAACACACAGTGATGATTATATTTGTTATTTTTCTGTTTCATTCGGTTGCGTTGATAGTTTGAGAGGAGCGAGTCAAAAGATGACATAGACACAATATCCAAATGCAAAACATATTGAGGCTAGTACACGAAAAAAAAGTATAATAGAAACAACCATTCGCTGATTTGATTTGATATTCGCAAAGTGCTTGTGCAATAAACTTGAGATCAATTGAGAGGCAGCAACGAACAACGACGACGACGACGACAACGAACAAACAAAAAACAAACGAACACGAAGCGAGAAACTCTTGTTAGATGCACACGAAGAACAGGGAAAAGTGACGGTTTATACTTTTTTGTGCTTTTTTTTCATTCATTTTGAGCGCATGTGCACACACATCAAAATCCATAAAATAATTAACATAGCTAACCTTTGATCAGGAATCATTTTTCTGTGCGAGCGCGCGCACGGCGATTGCTGCTTCGATCGGCTGATATTCTGTGTGTGTATGCTAGTGCGCGTCCTCAGCTCACGCGCGCGCACACGCGCTTGATTCCGTTTTGACTGTTTGGTGGATATATATTCGGATTGGGATATTGGCTGCATTGCCTTCTCTCTGTCTCTCCCCCGGTGTATTCACTCTCGACACACATTCAATTATTAACACAATTTTTTCTCCGTTGTGTTCACGTGTACTTGTGTATAAACATTAATTCGCTTGTTCTCTCTCACTTCGTTTTTTTTTTCTCTCTCTCAATATTTTGTTTAATGTTTTTAATGAACAAGTTAATCAAGCAACAAACACACGCTGGTGCCAGTGCATGTGAACGGTCAAAGTAATAAAACCAACGAATATTATTGAGCATCGATCGGGTGAAACGAGAAACAACAACGACGACGACGACGACGTAAAAAAAACGGAACGAAAACTACTCACTCAGTCGCAGAGAATGCGAAAAAAAATGGTTATTATGGAATATTGTGAATTATTTGACGAAAGACGAAATAAAACGGTATGATTGTACTGTAAATTGAAAACTGCATGCAGCACATCGACACATCAACAATGGCATTAATTGCATCTTTTTATAATACGTTCATTTCGTTTGGTGCATCGCATTCAGCGTTGGTTTGCGCAAAAAAAATTCCGCATTGAAAAACAAAAAAAAGAGAGAGAATTTCAGTTTGAGAGTGATGATAATTAACATCATCAGCCCAAACTAACGAAGACAGGGACAAAAACGACGGCACACAGACTGAAATTTCCAGAGAAGACACACACACAGCGAACTGAAATAAAAAGCACAACTTTAACGTGAACCTCAACGCTGTGACACGAAAAGACAAAAGCAGCAGGCGGTGGCACTGGGTCGATAATTGAATTAAATTACGTGCAAAAGCAAATGCAATCAATATCACAAGAAAGGCAACGCCGAGAGAAGGAACAGAAAAATTGAACGGGGACAAAAAAAATTTATTGAAATAAAATTTAAACGCGAACAACCAGAGCCTCCAACGAATTCGAAGGCGCAAGCGATATAGAGGGAGAAAGAGAGAGAGAGAGAGAGTATTAAAAAAACGATATGGTATGATTCGTTTTGCATTGAACACGCAGTGCTGTGAATTGATGCGACGTCAACACCAACGACAACAACTCACTCACCGGGAGAATAAGAAGACGATACGACTTTGTAGTTTGTTACTGTTGTTTTTTTCTTTAATTAAGCGCATTTTCGGGTCAAGTCATGTTTCATTTCGGTTCATGAATTGTGATTGCACCACACACACTAAATAAAATTGCGCCACCACACATCGGAACACTTTGTACAGAGTAATAGTCAACAGCAACAGGCAACAATCATCACCAAGAGACTGTTTTAATTTCGAACCAATCTGATATCTCCCACACTTATTAACAAAACACAATTTTTTTTTTTGCTGCTTCAATTTAAATGATATTAAAGTGCATCAGTCGCGCGCGAATTTGTGATGCGAAAGTGAATACGTGAACACGACACTGTGAAAAGAATCGAAACTGATCATTTTTGAACAGACGACGTGCTCGACGATCTTTTTCTTTCTCAAGTCCGAACAGACAAAAAAAGAGCATTTCAAAGAAGAGGAAGAAAAAAAAACAAACGAAATTGTCGATGCCGAGCCGAAAAGGAAAGAAAAGTCAATTTGTATTAGTGTTTATTTGCGATTTTTATGTGAGTGTACACTTTTAAGGTGATTCATTTTTTTACGAGCAAAAAACAACGAACAATAAACAACTTCATGCCATTCGTGCTTTTTTTTTTATCATAAAAGCCGTATCAATCCGCCAATTGATACATCTTGTGCATATATGATAATCGAGCGAGAATCAAAACAACGAATAAAAAAGAAACAAGAAGAAGAAGAAGTAGAAGGAGAAAAAATCGTACGTGGTGATTCCATTGATTGATGTGCAATTTAGATCGAAAAACAAAAGCATCTTCATTCCATCAGTGTGAAATATATAAAATAAAACAATAACCGCAGTACAGTTTTATCTTCAGCCGAAATTCAGCGCCTGTGATCACTCACCAACAATTTTGTAACTACGTACACACACCAATCGACATTCAACAATCGGATAATTCGATAAGCAACACTTTCGGAACACTTTTCGGCCGTTATTTTCATTTCCCCGAGCACAACGCAACAACAACCAACCAAGGTAGCTATTTTGAACCGTTTTTTTTTCTTTCTTTCTTTCGTTCGTATTATATTTTGATCATAAAAATACTTCATTTTTATGGAATTTCCAAGCGAACACAGATCGAGAAACGATTTTTTTTGCAGCAGGCACTTTTTTCTTTGAACGAAATTTAACACTTATCTTTGGAGATTTTGATATCATCAGCGTTGATTTGACTTCTTTTTTAATCACGGAAATGACTTCTTTATTCGCGTTAATTTTTAAAAAATTTGAAGATTTTAATCGAGAGAAAAGTGATTCTTCCAGAAAAAACATATTTTTTGGGATCCGTTTCCATGACAAAAATATTTTTTAATTTAAAAAAAAATTGTTTTACCTGGAGATTTGGTTCGAATTTAACGAATTTCTTGAAAAAAAAGCGTAAATTTTTTTTTCGCATGAATTCATCGAATTTTATCCAAATTATTCTAAAAATGTCTTTTCCTAGATCCATAAAGAGTTTTTTTTTCTTCCAATTCGTAATTTCATAGGAAGACGAAGAAGTGAAATAGAAGAAACGCGTTCGTTTCAAGGAAAAGTGTCTGCTCCAAGAGTTTTATCTTCGGTAAACGGAAATTAGGATCATTTCGTCTTTTTTTTCTTGTTTGTGTAAACTTTATTGTTCTGTTCCTTCTATTCGAAATTGGTTCCGTTTCATGTTTCCAATTGAAGTCTTTCTGTGTTTGTTTGGATGGCATCCATTGGATGCAATTCACCGTTGAGTGTACACAATGATTCGCAGCAAATCCAAACAAATCAATTCAAGTTACAAGCTAATTATTATCGTTCGACGCATAAGCTTGCCCTCTCTCTTCCTCTCTGTCTATCCTGCCCTTTCTATGTGTCGTTTGTTGTTTTAATTCTATTTTGTTTACTGTTGTGAGCTTCAATTACTCTGGTCTATCAAACGGTTCAATGGTTTTTGATTAAATTGCAGTTTCGAATGTTGAACAAATCCAGTTAGATTAATGAAGTGATCATTGAATGACTAAAGAAAATTGTTGTTTGAAATTGGATTGAGTTGCGGCTTCGGCGAGAGAACTCGAATGATAATTAGCTAGAGATGATTTGGTCGGCTGCGAAATCGATCCGTCAAAAATTCAATTGAATTTTTTTTTCTCTGTGTTTCTCTTTTGTTCGGTTGTAATCGGGTGCCATAATTAAAAATTAATTTGCCTTTGATTGATTTGTTAGAATTTATGAGTCGAGGCGATGAGTATGTGAACTCCTGGAATTGAATGTGTGTGTGTGTGTGTGTGTGTGAAATTGGCCTAAATTACACTTTGACCTATGCCGAAATATCAATTATCAAAGTGAGCGAAAGAGCAAAGCGGAGTGAATGAAATGGAGCGAAAGAAAATGATTGAATGAAAGACGTAATAAGTAAGTAAGAGAAAGGAACGAGTGTAGCAATGAGAGAATGAGGTAAAAATCAAGTAAAAATTTTAATTGGTTTCTATTTGGGCCGGAGTTAATCTTGTTCGGCAATCGATCATATCAAATGGGTTCCTGTGGACGGATCTTTCTCATTTGGAAATTTTCTTCTCAGTTTTTGTCTCATCGTTTCGCGAATTGAAAAAAAAACTTCCGCGAAAAAAGTGGCCGCCAAACAAAAGAAAAATGGAATGGGAATTTATCGACGTTTTTTTACTCGGTTTTTCTTGGTAACATCGTAGATCGAAGTGTCAGATTTTATGTTTGATGCGATTGTTTATTTCCATTCTTATAGATTTGCGACTGGTTCAATCGATTTTTTCGTTCGGCTTTTGTGTACCAAACGGAGGTTTGTCGAGTGTGGCGCAACGGTGTATTGTGGTAAATATGGAACCATTTCCTTTTCGAATCGATCGGTTGCGGGCCATTCGACTTGTTCTCAATTTTCGCATTTTTACCTTGATTTGCATTTAAATTGGATCATTTATGTCTATTGCATTTGATTCCCGCCAATCGGATCGGTTCGTTGCCCTTCATTTTCATTGATTTACATTGTTTTGTTGTTCTAGTCGAATAGAGCGCAGCCACATTTGAGTCTCTCTCTTTGTTTCTCTCCAGTTATTCTTTTAAGGAGGCCTTTTTTCACAACTATTGCAGCTAAATGTTGTGGTGTTTCTAATTATCTCGATTTGACGATCTTTTCATTTCATTTGGTGACTGTGCCACGGCCTGGCATGGCATTTTGTGCTTGCGCGCCAGTGCACTTCCAAACCAATTCCACAAATCAATAATTAAGTAATAAATTTGCATATTTGCAATAAAAGCGACCGGGATGACGACAACGACAACGACGACGATGCCAGTGCAATACGATGAGAGTCAAGTCTCGAGTCAAGTCACTTCTGATATCGCCTGCTATTTTCCACTTTATTGGTTTTTTGCTAAGTGCTCTCCGTTGTGCGCTGATTTGCTTTTCAATATTTTTCACGGATGCGCGCTTTTTCTGTGTCGATATATTGGGTGTCACAGCATCGCACGCCAGCGCACGTTAGCTTGTTCTATGTCGTCGTCGTTGTTGTTCATTTTTTTGTCATCGTTCTTAATTCGCGGCTCTCATAAAATCGATCGCGACTTTCTTTCGAATTGACGCTCTTCATTTGTTGTTGTTGCTATTACGCGCGCCACACACATTCGAAAATTGTGGTGGCGGTGTGACAATACCATTCGAGGTCTCCCTCACACTCGATAAATTCACGACTGCAACAGTTTTTTTCCCATCTTCTTTCTATTTATTTGTTTGTGATTCCAACAACGGGAATAATAATAATAAAAAACACACTCCAACTATAGAAATATGGATGAAAAATAAACTAAGAGTTAATGTATCATTGGCGTCTATGGAACGGTAACCGAGAGCTACATCTTGAGAGAGAGACAAGAAAAAAAAACGAGCAATAAAAATAATAACTGAAAAGAATTATAGGAAAAGCAAATAGTTGACATTTTCAAACCACTCACCAACTCACACAACCCATAATAAAACAATTGAGATCAACAAATAGCTAACCAGCGCGCGCTCACAAACAGACGATGAAGAGCGCACTTCATGCGCGGGGGGAAAGAAAAAAAAACATACCAATGCGCACCAGAGATGAGCTCTGAAAAATGTCAGAAAATCAAAGTGGATATGCGAACTACACCTAAATGTTGTACAAACCGCACACAGAACTCTTTATTATTAGTTTTTGTTTGTTTGTTGGTTGGTTGGTTTGTATGTGTGTGAAAGATAGACATCGGTTGGTGTGCGCTTTTTTTTCCAGTCGTTTGAAAGGAGAGTGGCTCTCATGTGATGGCTACGTTTTTATTGACTAAATGCACTCATTTTACGTTTTCATTGTTTTGTCGAGTCGCATTCATTCTTCTTTTTCTTTGGAAGTTGTACAGTACGTTCGTCGCTTGAAATTAACTCTGAAATCATCTAATGAACACATTCAGATCTTTTGGAGTTTGCGTTTTTATTCGCTACATTCCATTTTAGAATGAAAATGACGAATGAAGCTATTTCGACTTTTGTGTATTTGAACATATTCCGGTTGAAGTTACACATGGTATAAGTAATGGATGTCTCAAAATTGCAATTATGATCATTTACACAGTTGCATTTTTGTAACAAGGAGCTTTAGAATAGAGTGATTAGCCAATCTTTGGCAAAGATTCGTTGCATGACAAATCCTCGCTACTAAATCAATTAGAAAGTATTTATTTTGACAATATGAAAGTAAACAAATGACAAAATCACAAGCAAATATTTAGAAATTCTATAGCAACAATTTCTGTTACGTTATAAATTATTTCACGCAGCTGCGAATACCTAAAAAATGGGAACCGTTAAAAAAAAACTCACAGACATGTAGATAAGTAAAATTGGTCAGGTAGCAAAAATTGACCTAAAGACGTGAAAATTACCGAACACAAATTCAACGAAAAAGTCAAATATTGTCATAATAGTTCATAATTAGAGATTGTTTCGAACGAGTTCAATGTGAGAGTCACAGTTCTGTCCGATGACAAATGTAACCAATTTGATGGCATTTTTTTTTGTAACAAATGGAAGGTAGAAAAAATAGCGGATTTTTGCATGAATTCCACAAATTTTATGGTAAACACGGCGATTGTTTTGGCAAAAACCGGTGAACCCAAATTTACATTTTTATAAGGGAAATCATTCTGATTTAAACCCCGTAGAAGAAAAATTAGGTGGATTTTAACAATCAATTTGTTGACAAATCTCATTAAACTAACGTATGAATTTAAATGAGACTGGATCATTAAAATCATACCAAAAATAATAATAAACAGTAATAATGGTAAATGTGAAAAAAATGCATCACCTTCGGAAACAAAAACCATCGAATTCACTATAGAATGGTGAAGAGTGCGATTCTCTGATGATTATTGCTGCTATCATTTGTGGTGCGAGCAAAAAAAGAGATGTGTACACATGAAGAATTGGCGCAATTAAATGATGCAATTCTCCTCCGGTTCAATGATTTATTCAATTAGATCGCACGTTCACCGAATGTGTGCATATCATCACCATCATCGTCGACGTCGTCGTTGTTGTTGTTGTTGTTCATGTCGGATATGTGTTGGTTGGCGCGTGAATTCGATGTTGGTTTCAAATTCAGTCTATCATTTTTCTGTTCATAATTGGAAAATTATATTTATTTCTCTATCTCTGTCTCTGAGCACATCAGTTAGCTCGCGGCGATGGCTTAATGTTCACACTCATTTGGATACGTATTATGTGTTTAAGGTCGAAAAAGAGGGAAACAACTGTTCCGTTCACACAAAATTAATTAAAATTGGCACGAAATTGACAATCTACAATACGATACAGTTTGTTTGTTTTTTTTCTTCATTCAATGCGGTCCCTTTTGCTCTACCAAATACACGCGTATGCGATCTCAATAATAAATTACAATCGTAAAGAATCGAGAGAGAGAAAAACACACACACACAACAAGCGAAACGATCAATGATTTCAACCCAAATCGAAATGGACAGAATTGCAAGAAATGCATCGCAATTATAACACAGTGAGCGCGCCGCAATCGACACAAGCACACACACAAACACACCAGCCAACCGGCTAGGCAATATCATACGTTTCAATTAATGTGCGACTCGTTCCATCGAGCTAATGAACGATTCACTTTTCAACGATCACTCGCAAGAGCGCCCATGAATGAGCGAGCGAGCGAGCAAGAGATAGACTCGTTATGGCACCTATTTATATGCAAAAATTGCCATTATGCTATGGAACTGCGGGATTTGAATTCGGTTTTTGCCGGCGAAAAAGTCGTCACTTTATGCAAAACAAGTTCACGAAGAAAAAAAACGATATTGAATAAATGGGGATTGTTTTTTTCTTCATGTTCACATATGAATTGAACTCGACGATTTATTGGGCAAATGCAGAGCCAAAATGTTTTTGCTTTTTGTTTCTGTTCAGTTTGGTTCAAATGCGCGTACACAAAGCAGACCTGAAAGCATAACAAATGCTCATTGTGCCGTTGTTGCTTTGGCTTTTTTCACGTCGTTATTCTCTTGCTGCTGTTGCTGCTTCAAATGCACGCGACGACCTTCAACGTGATGAGTATGCGCTCACTTCTTACACAAAAGTGATAGAATTGAATATTTTGCTTTGTACAATATTTTTTAATAGGTTAAAAATCGTTTCTCATTCTTGTTTTGTCGCATTCGATCTATTCAAGCCAATGGAAAAGCTACGACGGCAGCATACGGTACAGCCCATAACGAAGAAAAAAAAATTTATCATGAAAACAAAAACTCCACTAACGAGAGAGAACAAAGCGCACGAAATGACGAGAGCGAAAAAAAAATCAAACAAATCTAAGCGAATCGATTGATATTCTGAGCTCACTGTAGTAAATGGCGAAAATCCTTCAAAATCGCGTGTTTTTTTCTTCTTCTTCTTCTTCTTCTTTGAGTGGTTATTGCACAAAAACGGCGTATGGTTTTTTTTTTCTTCATCGTCGTCGCTCGTAAAAGAGAGCACACACTTTTGTGTGACGAGAAGAAGAGAAAACAAAAGCAACAACCTCAAAATCCGCCATGTATTGTACCATTTAATCAGCTTATTTGCTTGGCAAATTTACTGGAAATTGTAAATTATTTCGCGTTTTAACTCTTATTTATACGGAAAAATTTCTTCGAAATTGGTTAAAATGACCAGTCGAAAAAAATGCGTGCGATAAAGCGCAGTCCTCCAATGAACAACAACAAGAAGAAAAAAAAGTCGTGTGCGCGCAACGACGACAACACTACACTCACCACGATTACACACGCTAGAAAATGTCTGTATGCGCGAGCTGCAAAAAGAAAACAATATCTTAAGCACTCAATTTATAACGTTTTTCATCGTAATTTTTTTTTTTGCGCTCTCTCTTTCTCTTTCGCTCTGTCTGCCTGTTAAATCCGTGAAAAAAGCACGCGACCGAAGACGCGTCACATGCAAACGAAAATGATTTTTTGTTTCTTCTGTTCGTTTTTTGTTTCCTGAGCAAGACCAGAAACCGAAGATGAAAATATATAAAAAAAAAACAAAATACGCGTAGCGCATCTTTCGAATTGAAAACACGTAAATCACCGCGATTCGAATGACGAGGCAATGAAGATGAGAAACGAAAATACACACGCGGCAGCATCTAAAGGGAAGTGTATGAGAGAGTGGAGTGAAAATATGAAGATGCACCTAAAAAAAACAAAACAGAAAAAAATGACGATGCAAGTGACACCAGGGCCGAGTGAGTGTGAGACAACGGCGCGGCGCAAGAGATACGTTTTAAAACTGCGAGATGGAATTAAGTGGATCATTTGGATGAATATTTGATTTGAATGTGTGTGCGCGCACATAGAAACGAAGTGAGGCCATGAGAGGCGATAACGACATCGCGGCAGTGCAATGCCGATTTGTTAGACGGTTATGTATGCGCTTCACTCGATGTCGGTGACATTGTTGCCCTTTTGCTGATTTCGGAATTTCTCTTTGAGCGCTCGCGCTCGCGCGCGCACACACACACACTGGCTATGGTCGTGGTTCTTGTGAATGCGCGCGCGTACGAGGTGTGTCATTGCTATTCAACTCTATTGCTTTCTCATGCTCACACGAAACCAAACGAAACGACAGAGGAAAAACACACACACACACAGAAAACTATCTCTAATGGAAACGTTGTTGAAACGCTGAAAATGCAGTTGGTGTCAAGATCTTGTTCTTAATCGTACTTTATTTCGCTGGATGTTGTTGCTGCTATTTTTGCCCGATTACCGATTTCATTTTCTCCACACGGCCATGGACGACGGCGACGATGGCGAAAAAAAAAGTTATGTGCTGTTCCGTTTGCACTTGGTGTATGCGAATCGGTAAAACTGGTGCTGTGCGCGCATCTTCAATTTCACCAACAGGAATTTTTTCGATTGATGTCACACTCACAGATTGCGCGCAAGTGCGCACACCAAGCGCGCGCGCTTTTCGCTCATCTTACTCTCAATCCCATGTCATCATTGGTCGACGTATCAACGAACCACAAATATCCAGAAACTCATCATCGGCTCTCGCCTGCACTGCACCTTGTGTGCAGCACTTAGGTTTTTGTGTGTAAGCAGTTAGCAATCGCGCATATACTTTTTTTCTCTTCCAACAACCGAGAAATGAACAAAGTTTCGACGAAAAAAAAAACGGTCGCCATATGAGAGGAGAGAATGAAAAAAAAGAAGAAGCAACAAAACGTCGTAATCGGGTAAATTGTGTGTATATTTGCGTATGGCATTGCAATCACAGAATGCAACAGACTTGAGCGAACGAGCGCATGACTCTGGTATGTGAGAATACAATCTTAGCACCAAATCATCTCTCGCATCGAAGCCGTGCCACTACACAACACACAATAATACTCATATTGTGCGCGAGCGCGATCATCGGCGGCAAATTAAATTGCCGTGACTGATTTATGACTTTGTTCCATTTTTCCACGTTTCTACTCGCTTCAACTCTCTTTTGCCAGAGACTCAAGAACTCGATCGCGCACACAGCTCGACACAAGGAGAAAGAAAGAGAGTCGAGATAGCGCGCGAGCTCACTCGATGTGTGTGCTCGTCTTCAATTTTTATGATGATATTGTTGTTACCTTCCTTTCTTCCTCGTCTGCTCTTTGCACAATTACCTTTTCGTGTTCGTATCATGACCGCCACTTTTATCTCTCTATCTCTATCTCACTCACTCTTATTCTCTTTGCAACCGCACTTGGCACTCTCTTTTGGCACCTATTTCTCTTTCCCTCTCTTTCTTTATCTCTCTCTCTCTCTCAAGAGATGAGCAATTGCTCACTCTCTCTCTCTCATCAGGGATTGTATTTTTCGGCGGATTATTGTTATAATTACGTTATTCCCATTTAAAGCGTTCAACATTGAATATTACGATTTCCGAGTATTACTAAAGTTGACTTGATTCATCGATATCACACCAGAGAGATGTGACGACGAAGAAAAAAAAAGCCCAGCAACGATTGTCGTTGCATTTTTTTCGGTGTTATATTTTCAATCCCCTCAACGTATTTGGGTCTTATGTGTATGTGTGTGTGAAGTGGCAAGACCACTCAACGTACTGGCCCATGTACAATGCCAAATTTATTGTGTGTATTATTAATTTTATTAACCGCTTAACATGAATATGATAAATACTTAAGTGACACACAAAAATCACAGCAACAACAGCATCGGATCGGCCGAGGAAGAGCACTTAAAGTCGATGATTTTAATCAACACACCGAACCCAATAACATGCAACATCCCGACGGAAAAAGGGATCGCTGCGTGTAAATGTCAAAACGCTTAAACTAAATCGACACAACAAAAAAAACCGACCACTTTTCGATTGAAACAAAAAAAAGAACTTCAAAAAGTATTTAGTGGAAAAAAGTCTAAAGGAAAAAAAAGATCAAAAGAAGAGTCGATTATTCAAATGAAAACTGTGTAACGACGAATACTTCATATTCTCCATTGCACAAGCCCTAGATAGCACTTGAATGGATAAAAAGAGCATTGAAGAAAAGGCCATTTGAACAGACAATGTATTGAAAGTGAAATAAAATGCGTTTGTTCAATCGAAATGAAACGATTAAATCCTATCAATTCATGTAATGACAACTAAAATGCACTTTTTTACGCAACTCAATTTGGGTTGAACACTAAAGAAGGGGAACAATACGGTTCTTACCTCTAATCCAGATTCGTTGCCGTGCTCGCATTTAACCATGCGTCAAAAAGTCACAAAACCGATTATTCATATGACTTCAATGTCTTTCTCACACATCGATTCAGTCTCCGTGGTCGTCTTCGTCGTTTTTTCTCGCTTGAAATGATAAATTTGCCGGCGTGTTTTGTTCCGTTAGTGAAGATGAGTAACAGGAAAGTGAAGGAAAAAAACCGAAAAACAAGCCAACATTCAAAGGAAGAGCCAACAGCGTGCAACGCACAATGATGAAATAGAACAGAATGTAACCCCTTTTGGCACACATATATACATTCGTTTAGAAATATGCTTGTCTCGGTTTCCAAAGCGAAATCGATACGAGAAAACATCGTGCGTTCAGCAGCACGCATGCAACGAAAACAAAAGAGAGTGAGTGAAAAAAAAACAACGCAGAGTATAATACACATGAATAAGATTGCTTTTAAGAGATAGCTGAAAGAGCAGCAGCAGCAGCAGCATCATCTTAAAAATTCATGACTTTAAGCACTGCTAAATATCATTTTCGCATTGAGAATGTAATACATTGTAATTGGGAGATGCGCTTGATGCGTTGGTCGTTTTTTTTTTGCTGGTTCCTTCTTCTTCTTCTGTGATTTGTTTTGCATTTCAATGTTCCTTAATTTTGCACAGTCAATTGCCGCTCGTCTTTGTCGTCTTCTTCGTTTTACCAGTCTGTGGCCTTTGTTCCCGAAAAAAAGAAGACGGTTAATAAAAGTGTTTCAAGTGTCGACCATAAGCCACTTAAACGGCGCGTTCATTCAATTTCATTGTGTAACGAAACAGATACAGAGGGTCACCTCACTTGCGTTGTGCATTTGCTCTCGTTATTAGGTGATATTTTTTTTTCGTTCATCATCTTGTGCTCGATTTAAAGATGCTGTACAAATGAAATCATCTTATGTGTAACGCCATTAATTCATCGTTGACAATAGACATAATGCCCTGTTTTGCTCTCTGTTTTGCCTTGCATTGTTTGCCCGTTAAACATTTCAGGGGCTGTTCAGTTTACAAGTTGATCTTCTTCTCACGTTCAAAACGCTAAATTTGGCAAGAAAAAGTCAAATTCAATTCAGAATTTAGCTGAAGACGAAAATGAAGACAAAAGAAACGATTTTGGACACGTTTCGCTGAATAGATTTTTAGTTGGTCAAGTATTTTGCATTTCGGTTGCAGTTAATAAATTCATCAAGTTGAGAGCAAAAGAGTTGAAAATAGCGAGTCAGGAACAAAAAAAACCAGAGGAGAGTCTGTCTTTGAAGCCGGTTCAAAATGGTTTGAAAAATCACGACCGAAAAAAGCCATATTCTTCCCTCTGTTGGTTTTTTTTAATTCTTCGCCGTGTTTATTCCCGTTGTTGATCATTACACAATGTCGGTCGAAACAGTTCACATGCCATCGAATGTTTTACACACGTTTCGCATCCTGGACAATCGCACACAGCAGCAGCAGCAACCAGCAACACAACAGTAGATCGAATGAGATATGAGGAGTCAGTTACAACACTGACATTTATCGAATACAAGTATCAGAATGGAATCAGTATGCAAAAATTGATCGATTTACTTTTCGCGATTAAATGTACCTGAATGCCAATAGAAAGTCAGTTCGAGGGGGAAGTCGAATCCGAACCATCGAAAAAACGACAAAGCAAAAATAATCTCGAGCCCGTAAAAACGAGTGAGAAATGAGAGATGAGAGAGAGGAAGAGAGAGAGAAGAAAAAGCATTTCTACAGACCACACAAAGATAAATATGGATTGTCGCTCAGCAATCACAACGACAAATCAAAGTCGATGCTGGCTGGATTGCTGTTATTGCCGTTGCAGCAAATGTTGTCAACGTGCTCCGATGAATGTTTGACTATCAAAAGGCACACACACACACACACATACGCCACATCGATCTGGGCAGACCGTTTGCAATTCTATGTGTTTGCCATTTGGTAAATATTTGCTAAAGCTAACAGATAAATATCGGCTAGCCTGACAATTTACCCATTTTAGGAGCGAAAGATTGAAAATCTGCACCGAAACATTCAAGATTGCAACAGCAAGAGAAAAAAAACCAAACTCATATATAAATGGATTTCATTTGGATTAAGCTCAATCAAACGATGTTTACACATTGCAAACCAAAATAACAACACGAAACGAAACGAAACGAAAAAAAATATTTATTGATCTTCTGCCATTTGCTGTCTGCTGGTGCAGCATTTTTTTCTGCTTTCTGCTTAGGCAAAATCTCCGTTTTTGCCCGATAACAAAAAAAATGAGACACACACAAATTGCCATAAATATGAACAAGTATATTTCGTATGCACATTTTTCGTGCGTACGCGTATACGAAACGTACGGCGAAAGAGGAAAATTACGCGTGTGCAAATAGAAAACCATTTAGGAGCAATTTTTTTCTGCTGCTGCTGCTGCTGCCGTGCTGCAAATCACATGATGGCTCTCATCGTTTTGCATAACGAGTACTTTCAATTTTCGATTGTGCATATATGCGAAACAGGAGCTCAGCGCAGAAGACAACGAAAAATAATCATTTTTAAATACTGTCGTTGATTTATATGCGGCAACAACCAGTCATTCGGCAATATTAAATGTAAATATTCTGAGATTAAGAATAACTCGACAAAATGTAAGGAATAAGCCTACATTTGGCCAGTTCTAGGCGATTTCCATTCCATTAAGATCATAGAGCTCTCTTCAACAAATTCCCATCGTTGATTTTTAGCATGAATAAAGAATTTCAACTGGGAAAAGAAAGAAAGAGAGAGAGAGAGAGAGAGAGAGAGAGAGAGAGAAGCCTTTTGGCGAATGGCCATAATCGCCACCGTGTGATAAATATACGTGAGCGCTGTAACATGCAGATCAAGCCAAAGCCCAAGTTTTATGTTCTATCAGTCACAAGGTTGATTCGATTGTCATCATGATCACATATTGCTGTTGCTCGTGTTTGGACCCCGTCGTCGCATCGACGTTCAGTGAACAGTTTTGGTCGCGCGCAAGAGCTCACAGTTTCCGTGTACCTCGTTTGCTATTGTATAGTTGTTGTTGTTGTTTCTTCTTTTTTTTCGAATCGAGTTTGATTAATTGATTTCGGCAGCTACACGATTCAAATGATTCGTGGCTGTTTGCTGTTTAAGACGTTCCCATGCAAAATGCACACGTTCACGGCGAATGGCATGTGTAACTAGCCGATTGCTTCGAAGATGATGATGATGAAAAAAAAAACAGAAACAGAAATCCTGTCGTGCACTTTTCGAGTGGGTTTCTCGAGCAGCATTTCTCATGCCGATGAGAGATGTGAACGTGTGAGAAGGGACATTAGCTGCTTGATGAAATGCTCCGTCATCAAGGATCATGAAAATATAACGGCGTTTTTTGTTATTATATATATTATTATAACCATTTGTCCATTTAAATGTAACAGTTCAACTTTTCTCTCTCTTTCTCCTCATCGAATTACCGAAAAAAATCGATTTTTCGAACATTTAAATATCTTAATCGATTTCCATTCATTATGACACGATCAAAAACCATCTAAGAGAAATATAATTAAAAATGAAAAGATCATCAAACACAAAGAAAACCAAGCCAAAAACATTGTGCCGAAGAAATTCGCTCGATGCTTCGGCAAATGGAATCAGAGAGAGAGAGAGAGAGAGAGAGAGAGAGAGAGAGAGAGAGAGAGAGAGAGAGAGAGAACGCGAGAGATGTTTGAATGGAGATGAAAAATTGATGGTATCGCCAATGGTATCAGCAAGTTTGAATTAATTTTGTGGGCGGAAACCAATTAAACAAACGCGTTCTGGCGCACTGTCTCGTCGCACCAAGCCGACTCATCATCATTGCCATTGAAATGTTGTTGTTTTTTTTATTTCCTTTGGTTGGAACGATGTGCGAACACAACAAAAACATAATTAATTATGTTTGATCGGAAAATGGCAATGCCATGCATACAATAAAGTGTTGTGCTGTTGTTTTCTCTCTCTGTGTCATTTTGGTGGCTCATCGTCCGAGCAATCGAATCGCTGTGTGTGTGTGTGTGTGCTTTTTCGCTGGCTTTCTTCTGCTCGATTCTTTTTCTCGATTGAATGCCTTCAATTTCGGAATCATTCAAGCGATCGGCACAAACCAAAACAATAACAAAAATTGAAAAGGGCAGCGGCGCAAAAGTCTTTCGTCAACTTGATTAATCACATTAAAGACACGCCAATAATTTATATCGAAGCGGCTTACAATGAATGGCTGCAACAACAACAAAAACACAATATATAAAACATACCGGCAAATGTGTAAAGATCACGAGCAAAAACACAGAGAAAAAAACCGCTCTGAATATTTGCAACTTTGAAAGTCGAAGAGAGTGGAGAGTGTATGTGTGTGTACAAAACGCGATGGACCTAAATACGGAAAATAAAGAAGTTACAACACGAGCGTTAAGACACTAAATGTTTTTTTTTCTTCTGCCGTTCGATGCTGGGTGCGTGTGCATGGCATTGCACTTGGATCGATGGAAATCAGATCGCCCGTTTTGAGATTGGAAAAGAAGGAAGACGAACGAGCGCCCGCGCGCACAGTTTGTTCATCGCATTTCAACTGATTATTCGGATATTGAACCAAAACGGTTCGCGCATTTTTTAAACAAAAAAAAAGCATTTCAAACCCTCACGACCGGCATGCATTGGCTAATGAATCATTGTGTGTGTTGTGTTCGGCGGTTCGGGTTTTCATTTACTGGGGCCAGCAGGCGGGCGGGCTGTGCGGCATGCGAAATCGAGCGAGAGAGCACGAAAGTACCATGTGAAAACAAACGGCAAACACAAGTAGACCGATTTTAATAAATAATTTTCAAGATTGTAAATAATCTTAAACGGCAAATGCATGTTAATTAAAAATGATAATGAGATTGGTTTTTCGGTCGATCGATCGATCGATCGGAGCGCGATCAAACAATGAATATCGAAAAATTGGTTACACGAAACATCCAAAAACGGATTTTACGCGTTGAACAAGCCAAGCGACACAACATGTGTTTCACATTTTTCCAAACGGCTGCATCGGCCCCAAAAACGAGATGTGTCTGTCGATTTATTGACTCTGTGCGTGTGTTTTTTTTCTCTTCTCTCCATTCGCCAGAATGATTTGACTTGACGGCGGTCCTTCTCCCACTCCATCAAAAGACACAATGACTACGCGCGATGAAGACGACTGCATAAAAGGCCAGAGAAACAAAAAATAACAACACTCAACGCACTCTACAAGATTTACGAGCATACATCATCAAAATGTACTAAATGCAGAACGTAACAAATCGATGTCATGCACAAAATGAGAAATTACAAATTCGATTCGATTTATACATTTTTATAGGATGTTGACATTTTTTTCTCGCTCGCCTAACTTCTCCTCCGCACCGAAGTACGGCAAGAAGGCAGCGCGCAGGCTGTGGCTTCATTTTGACTGGCTTTTGACATTTTAACATTTTCAATTCGAGTATCCTGCTCATCACATTACTGTCGCTGGCTTATATACGGGCACTGTCTTCCTTTGCTGTCTCTTCTTTTCCCTTACTCTCTCTCTCCTGCCTCTTGCTCTTATTTTCTCCCGGTTATTCGAACAATCAATAGCGACAATCTCAGATTCCACTTGAAATTTCACGTTCAGCTACTTGCAGAACGAATGGACGAGTAAGCAAGCGAGCGAACGAACGCAAAAAAAATCAAGAGCAGAATCGAATGCGATTATATGAGTGCTATTATGCATTAATATATGGAATTTAGAGAACTGAAGTGCAACTGGCGTGCGTACTTAATGTCATATATCGAACAATGTGCGTCTCAATGCATTTCACATTGCCAATTTTTAACAAAAGACCATTGCAATTTTTTCGCTTCATTTTATATCAATCGCGCTCTCTCTCCTTCTCGCGCGTCGACATGCAGTGCAAAAGTGCAGTGTTTTTCGTTGATTTTTCGATCGATAGACCGTAGGCATATTGATGACTTAACAAAACAAAATATATTTTCGATATTCTATCAGTTTTAACTTTGGTTCACACTGCATTTCTCGCTCTCTCTCTCTCTCTCTCTTGCATCTTTCAAATTCAGTTTCCATCAGATAAACGTCTTTAATGTTTTGGTTCGGCTTGTTTTTCCCTTTTTTATTATTATTTTATGTCGTTGTTCTGGTGAAAATTCACCAGCCAATTTTTCTTGGCCAACTAGATGACCGCGATCGATGATGGACGAAAGAAGAGAAAAAAAACACAACAAGTTCATGCAAAATGCATGTATAATAAAAATAAAATAAGAGATATTATAATAATAATGATAACGGTAAATTATTAGGTCCAGAAGCGTTTATCGAATCGCGATTTCTAAATTGTTGTGTTTTGAATTCGCTGCATTCTTTTCACGCGCATTCAATGATGGAAATTCAATTGCGTTCTGCTGATGAGCGTGCGCGTGCGCGTCGGCGTCATACTCATCGAAATGGGGCGATCGAACAAAACGGCAGCCCCGTTTGCAATTTTGTGTGTGTGCGCGCGTCCACTTCACTTGCTTCTTAAATTATCTGGCTGATTGCAAAAGTGCGATGTTCACTGCGCCCGCCAGCCATTTTCGATCACTCGAAAATCCATAAAGTCGTTTTTAATTCGTTATTAAAACGAAAACAAAGTGGTCGATTATGGAATTTCGTAAAAATGATTGATGCAGTGAATGTGTTTTCTTCTGGTATTATTCCATTTCAAAGACACTCACACGCTGGCATTAATTGCCGGTGCGTTACTTGAATATCAAATCATGTGTTTTTGTGTGTTTGCATATGATTAGGTTATGTCAAACTCCCGCGGAATACAAACGGTACACAAAATTCGTCTAATGACACCAAAAGCTTCGAAAAAAGATTGTTTTTCTGAGTGTTTTTTTTTCTTTGCCTGTGATTTTAATCGAGCATGATGTGAAAGCCTGATCGGCTTCGAATCAAATATACACAGTGTATTAAAACGGGAACCACAGAAATTTAAACGAGCTGCACAGAGTTGTCACGTTTGCTTTGATAAAATATGATGAGGAAGATGTTGTTTGTGTAATATCTGGTGCGATCTTGTGGTGATTGCGTGCGATCGTGGGCTCGCATAATTTTTCTTCTTCAGTTTCTGGTTCGCGTTGTCTGTCAACAACATAAATCGATCTAAATACATACCAGTCCCACCGCCAAACACACACACACACACATTCCACATGACTAAATCAACCCATGGACACAAATTGTAACGAACGATTTTTTTTCTTCTTCGGTCGGTTTCTACCAACTGTAACAAATATTCACTTGTTTATTCACCACGTGTTCTGGCCACAAAGTCATTAAAAAAAAAAAACCATAATAAAAAATATTCCAACGACGTTTCGCTCTCAATAATGAAACCAAAAGAATTTTTGTTTTTCGTCAAGCCATGATGAGAGAGAGAGAGAAGTCGAACAGATTTGCATTCAAATGTGTTTTGAAGAAGAGCGTTTTAGGCGCGAATTAGACCTCTTTGCCTGTCCATATCGAGTCTAATTAGCATTTTTCTGCCGACAGATTTGCTTGGTATTTCTACGATACGCTTCTTTATTTCTTGACATACATCAAACATTGAACGGTTCAGTTTCACGTCGACGCAAGAGAGAAGAAAAGTCACACAAAAAATTGAAGAAGTTCATAAAATTAAAGTGTTAATGTCGATCAGTAAGCGATCAAATGAAAAATGCATGAAGAATACCGATTTCAGATTCCACACACAATCCCATTCGGAATATGTGTGTGTTTGTTAACGCCCAACGTCCTATTTTTAGGACGCAAAAATTGTCGATTTTTCAATGACTTATTTTAGATTTTCTTCTATCCTGATCAAACGGCTTGGAATTTTCACATGCCGTTTTGCATGTGTTTTAGGAAAGGTTTGAAAAATGTTTTCCCCGATTTTCAAGGTTTTCCAATTAGCAGTTTTCCGGAAAATTCTGAAACTTTTGGAAAATCATATTTGGACTCTCAGAAGTATCCCGTTCAAATTTCAGCGAAAAATTCGAAAAAAAATGGCTTAGGCGTTATTGGGTTAAGCGATGTGGCCGAATGGGAGGTAAATGTCGATGCGTGTTGATGCGACACACGAATAAGGGAATGTTTTAAGTTCCGATTTAAAGAAGAATAAAATTTACGGCGCCCACTTCGAACTGTTCTTCTCGGCTTTGAAATTTCTGTTTATAGATCGTATTTATTTGATTGTTTTCGTTCTTTTTCACTTCCAAGCATCGGCAACGCTCCACCAAATCCATACATTCATCTTAATTGTAGACAAATTGTTCATTTCGTCGATGAATATTTGATGTGCATTCCTTTGGAGTGTGTTTCTGTTTGTTCATTCTCTCCCTCTCCTTCTCCTTATCTTTCTCTCGCTCACTCTCTCTGACTCACTTACTCTCTTTCTCTCTCCTTTGCCGCATGAAGTGAAAATTTATGTTGACGACTGAAATGGATCATTAATCCAAATATTTCAAAGTGAAACAATTTGTAAAATGAAAAAAAAACAACCAACGAACGTTTACGTATAAATTACGTGTGTTTGGTTTTTGATATTCCAGATTGGTCGATTTCATCAGCCAAATATGGTCAAATGTCATTGAATCACCGAGTGAGCGCGCGCGCACATTCTTCCGTCGCTCAACGAACGAACGAAAAAAAATATTTATGATGTTTTTATCGACCGAAGAAGAATTTTTATATACGCATATTTCTCGTCCGCTCAAAATTCATTAGAAATCCAAATGTGTATGCGCTCGCATTCGCACATTAAAACACGTTTCATCCTCCTTCACCGTCCAAACAACACCATCGCTCATAAAATGATCGTCAATCAGATATATTTTGTTTTCTGTGCTCGATACGATTTCGAATGAATCATTTACACAAATTTACAAAATATGCTAATGTGCTAATGTGTTTCCTAATCAGATCGGCTTAAAAACCATTTTTTTTTCTCGTCTTTTTTCTTGGCAAAGATCTTTTTTTTACGCTTTTTCGGTGAATTTTTTTTTCTCAAATTCTTTCAAGATATGAATGGTGAAGCCATTTATGCATGGATTCGAAAGTGCGTGTGTTAACTTTACAATCAATTTTGGAATCCATCTCATTTATTATATGATTTTTTTTATTTCGCTATGGATTTATACATGTTAAGCTGTGACGTTCGTTAGCAGAGTTAGCGTTGTGTTAATTCTAGCGTGTGAATTGTGCTGAATAAATTTCTGTCTGTCGAAGGGCAGCGTCGAAGAAGAAGAAGAAAAAAAGAAGCGTAACGAATGCTCCTTTGGGCATATTTTATTATATTAACAAACGACAAATGTTTTGCAACAAATTGATTACAAATTCATTTGAAATTTCAATTTTCTTCGCTTTATCATCGTGGTGATGCTCCTCCTTCTATGTTCACTCCGTTCCCAATCCATATCGGATGTACATACAAGTGCATGACGAATGAAGAAGAAAAATCTACGGGTAATCACAATAAAGCAAAACAACGGGCACATACAAAAGGTGACGATATTTATGAAAATCAGCGCGTGACTTTGGTGTCCTATACAGAAAAAAAAAACAACAACAGCACACGAAACAAAAAAAAACGTTTATCGTGAAAACAAAGGCAAAGCGATCATCGTCTCTCTCTCACTCTCTCGCCAAACAACGGCAACAAGGCAAATAAAAAACCGAACGAACCCGTAATTTGTAAAGTGCGCTACTGCCGACTGCGATCGCTGTCTCAATTTTTTCTTCTCTTGTGCTCGCTCGCGCGCGCACTCCTTTCGTTCATAATGAAATGCATGAAATGCCGCTTGCCGGCCCAAACACACACCGCACTAGTAACATTCTAATAAATTTTTTCGCGCTTTTCGTGTGCAACTTGCACACAACATACAAATTAAGCTGAACTACTGATTGCCCGGGCCTAAACAATCGTACCGGCCCTTTTGTTCCTTTGGTTGCGCAGAAGCGGGCGAGTGAGAGAGATAGGGACGGAATCGAATTGTGCATTAAATAATAAATTGTTGTTGTATATTGGGACAACGAATGGCTGGAGAGAAAGAGATTAAAGCATCATCAAACACAATAGATTAGCAAAGATCTAAATTTGTGCACACACGCACTCTCTATCTCCCTTGCTCTTTCACACGATCCACGCAAATCGCAGTGCACTCTGCTGCTGCTACTACTCGGCTGGTGCACATGATCTATTCGCAAGTAAAATTTACGTGACATCGTTGCATCGATTCCAATCGGATGGCATTGTTCTTGTGCGCGCGCAAACCAAACTGCTTCCCTCATCGGACAAAAGAAAGCGTTTCGCTGGAAAACAATGCTCGAAACAAAAGTTCAGCGTTTAGCTGCTTCGTACTCAAAATGAAACAAAAGCAAACAGCACGGCTGCTTTGCTTTTGTTTGTCGGCCATTTCAAACGAAATGCTCGACCGTGTGCAGACTCTCATCTCGGCTTTCGGTGCCCATTTTCCATTGGGCTCTCTCTCTCTCTCTCTTGCCATCGCACTTTTGCTAACGACTTAACACGAGACTTAGGCACACGCATATCATTTGCAAAAGCCATTCCGCAATGAACGCGAATATTTTAATAATAGCAAAGCATAGACAAGCGCATTTGTAATTTGTATTCGCAATCCCAATGCGATGGGCTGTTAACTGATTATGCTCACTCTCTTTCTCGCACTTTGCGCTTTTTCCACGGCAGCGGCACCCGATGAAATGCGACGACATACGATTGACTCGATGAGTGTGTGTCTCTCGCTCGTTCGCTTCCATTTCGACCAATAGATTTGGTTTGTGCGCTCTTGGGTGAGAAAACGAATAAATAATCGCCAGGCGATCGTTTGAATTTCAATACATCTTCAATTGCATTACTCTTTCGTTGTTGTCGCTGTTGTTATTGTCAGTGCTGTTGCTGCCGTTGTTGTTGCCGCTTCTTTGCCGGCTTATCGCAACTACTGTGCTCGTTCATTTTGGCTTACTTGGCTTGTGAACGCGTAAATTATTCCAAATATTTTTAATGTATAAATAAAATATGTCAATTCACCATGCCATTGCGTTGTAGCCAACGTTTGCGCGCGAGCGCTCTGCGCTCACTTGCAGCTAAATGATCGATCTTATTTCAAAGGCCGTTGTTCGGTGATAACAGACGGTATGAATTGAAACAAAAGCCAAACCAAACGATGTGTATGTGTGTGAGTGTGTATTTGCTGCACAACATAAAATGCATATGGATGATAAAACACTCGAAATGGAATAAGATGAAGCGAGATAGAGAAAGAAACGAAAGCGAAAGAAAGAGCGAGCAAGAGAGATGTGGAATTGTGAATTGTGAATTGTGCATGCCATTTAACGTGCACACAATTGATTCTCAAGTGGATTTGTGCGCGACGCTAAACACAAAGGCCCCAGTCGATTGCCAATTAGTTTGAATTTTGTCGATACTTAAAATCTAATAAGTACCATCATTGGTCGTTCACGGTTTGTTCCGACCAAAATTGGTTCGGCTCGCGTTTCCCGACCATTTTACCTCATTTTGAAGAGAAAATATCTTTTTTGTCGGAATTATTCTTGCCACTACTACTCGAAAAGCGGGGAAAAAATAGAATTGTAGGCGGACAATGTCAGAAACTTAATTAATTCATTCATTGCAGTCGACAGCAACACAACCGAAGGTGAAAACACATCATAAAAGTGAAAAGACACATAAAGTCGAATTACTATTTCAATTACAGAAATCGGTTTGGCGTTTAGCCAAGACTCATCGTGCAGCAATCTCTCACCGTGACAACCATAAATATGCGATCATGATAAATTTTATTTGACATGATTTTGATCGTTTGCGATCTACGCTTACTGTGCTATGCGCTTGTGTTGTGTTCAACAGCATCATCATCATCATCATCGTCGTCACACACAGGGAGTTGTCTCTTGTGTTCGTTCTGAATAATTTTTGCCGATGATGAGAGATCGTGTTTATCGCGTTTGTAAAATCTGGACTCATTGAGCTTTATTGCGCAAATCGTCAGCACGAAAAGCCAGCGTGTGTTCGACTTTTTGTTTTTAAATGCACATGCTATGAAGGAATTGGCTATATGGCAACTTGGATCGGCACGGCAGCTGCAGTTTGCACGATTTTACGATCAAACAAATGTCAGTAGACATTGAGCAGCTTCAACGCTTTTATTTTCGCTCTCTCTATCTCTATCTCTCTCCCGGTCTGTACGTTTCTCCCTTTTTGATTCTGAGCAACAATCACACGAGAAAAAAAAGAACTATATTTGGCATCACTCACTGATGACTTCATTTGAATTCCAATTTCTGACCATAGTCGATTTCTTTGGACACCATGAGAATGCAACTTGATGGCCATTGGACATTTCATCAAACATTTGAAAATGCTTGTAAAACGAAGCTGAAATGCAGTTTTTGTCTTAGATGACCGGTTGTTTTGTAGTTTTTTTTAAAAATAAATTTTGATTTTTCAACAAAAAACAGATTTCTGGGTGAGTAGTCAGAATTTTTTTTTGCAAATAGACAACTTTCCGGTATGTATGAAGCATTATTAAATGAAAGAGAGTAATTCACACGAAAAATTCACGAATAATTGAAATTTGTGAATATTTTTGCATGAAAACGGCAATAAAATTCGAAGTTTGTCTCGAGAAAGGACAAATTTTGATGCAAAATAAACGTTTATTCTCACACAAAGTCGAAATAATTGTAAAAAAAAGTGCTCTCCTTTCATATTCTAAATAGTTCCAATGAAACGGTCATATTTCTTGCTCTGACTAAATCAATTCTTGCCTCAAACAATAATCGATTTTTTCCCACATAAACAAAACCTAGCGTATCACCTACAAAGATCATTGCTTAATCTCTAGAAGAAGAAAAAAAAGGCAAAACACTTGAAGGCAATTTGCTTTGAAATGTAGTATATATTGTAAAGATCACATCTAATCTGATCGTGTAAATCTCGTATTTCAAAATGAATTTGCTTGTGATGATTTGGATTGTTACCTACATTTAATCAACTCAACAAATGCTCCCCGATCTCATGCACACTGACAAATGATCTATATACGATCAGAGCGATTTGGTTTGTCGTTGTTTTGATTCTCTCTGTGTGCTGGTGTTTGTGTGTGTCGACAAATTAATCGTTCATCCATAATTCAATGCACAAATGACAGTTGATATCAATTTTATAAATTGCTCTGAAAATAAATTAATAAACCCCGTAGTGTGCATTTCACCGAGTGATTGTTTTCTTTCACATTGTGTGATTGCGCTTGCACATTCTTGGGCAATTCAACTGTGCGCGCGTGTAATTGCACTTTTTTCTGCGTTGTGGAATCCGATCGATTTCTGTGCAACTGGAAAAAAAACTAAATCATAGGCGCGTCACTGCAAATGCAGCGGACCGAGAGTTGAAGAAGAAGCAGTAAAAGGAGAAATAAGCAACAACAAGCCAAGAGAGACAAGTTGAAATCGGCGAGTCACAACGTGCGGCAGCGCGCAGAAAAAAGGGTCAAAAGACATTAACGTTTTAAGCTATAAAACGCTAACAATGTTCAATTCATTATAATTTAAAATGATGATGCGCCTATTTGTTACCTTGCATGCTTACAATCAAAACATAAACAAAAACAAAAAGACAACGACGACGACGACGACGAAGAAGGAACAGAAGACTATGGCAATTCGTTGACGTTTCAACCTTTTCATATTTTTATCGGTTGTGTCCATTTGTGCGTTGTTTTTCCGCCGTTCACAATGCATCTATTGCTACATGAGATGACACGAAAAGAGAACGGAACGACGGGAAAACCACAGCAAAATTCTGCGCAGAGAGAAAAAAAGTCCACATTCACGATCAATCCAGTAGTGGCTTCAGAATAATACGAGCGATCTAAAGGCACAAAATAAAAACAACAATGAAAAAAAACATTCCTAATAACAACTGAAAATGTACCAATCATCCGGTAGTTTGATATTGTGCTGATGGCGCGTGTTTATTTGTCGCCGTAAATATGATTCAATCGGTTTTTCTGGGCAAAAAAAATCAGTGCGAACAGACGTGCGCGGTGCACGGTGCACTGTAATCTGGCTGCAACAACGTGAGGCAGTAAACAATCACTTTGATCGATTAAATTCATATTGTCAACAAATGGCAAGGCAAGCCAACAATGGCAAACGGAGAGCAAAACCATTGGAATCTATATCGAAACGCCACACATCAAAACAACTGCTCCAAAAGAGAGAGAGAGAGAGAGAGAGAGAGAGAGAGAGAGAGAGAGAGAGATGAGAGTCGCCTCTCGTTTCATTCCGCAATAAATGTGTATTACAAGTGCAATTAGGATGGGGCTATGAATATTGGACGGTGTGTGTGTGTGCGCGAGTGTATGATTGTCTGTTTGGCCTCATTGTCGATGTGCTCTTCGGACGATCCGGCACTTAATTTTGCGACGTCTTTCACTTGGTCGTCGTCGCCGTCGCCTCTCTATGTTGTGTGTTTGCTCTTATTATCGGTTGCCGCAATATTAGTCTTGGCTCTTTGTTGTCATTGTTTAGCACAATAAACGCCGCGCGCACAATCTGTTCGCCGTTTTTTCTTCTTCTCCTTTCTGTTGTTGTTGTTGTATGAATAGTGCGCGCATATGACCATATTTCATTCCAGTTGTGATGTGCATCGAGTAGTACAAAGTGTGTGTATTGTGTAGTAGTATCTTCGATACTTACCGCTCAATTTCACACACATTGTGGTTTCAACGGAAAAATATTGCTCCAAAAATAGTAACCATACACTTTCGAAATAAGGGTCACATTTGGAGAACGATTCAGGGAAGTGAATAAGGTGGAACAAGGATTGATTTGATTGATGCGATTTCAAATAGAAGAAATCAATGACTGCTAGCAACGAACGAGTGCGCCGCGGTAGTCACAACTGTAAACAGTATACACTGTGACCGATGTAGGAGTTCGGTGTTATTTTTAGTTCAACTTCTTACTAATATGCGGCGCTGGTGTCAAGTGTCAAAAAATTATTCGTCCGGCTAACAGGCATTGGAAAAAATCATTTCCCCCAAGATATTCGTTCCACATGCACTCATTCAGCTCGAGCAAGATTTTGATGGAAAAACATTCTATCAAAAAATGGAAAGACATAAAACATACCAAAAAAAATCTCCAATGAAAATCAACAAATTTTTCTGCTTACTTGGCTATGTAGAGTGTGTGTGTGTGTGCCGACAATGGTTAAAATGCAGGCGCTGTGATGTGTTTGAGTCTTGCGCGCTTGCACACCGAAGGTGAGATAGATAATTATTCATCGAGTCGTGTTACTTAATTAAAAAGGAAAAACGGCTCTCAGCAAAGCGAGCACCAGTGCTCGATCGCGCTCACAAAAACCGAATGAAAGAGATCTTGCTCGCTGGCGCGCGCGCAGTGCACACACACACCAAACCAAATTGATGAGAAAACGCTTTAAACGTAATCAATATGGCCAAGAAATTAACATAAATCAACAATTAAACGGGGCGTTTTGTAGAACCGCATGTTTTAATCTGCGCCAAACAACGTGTTAACTAATTAATATTCGATCGCTTCGTTTTTATACCGATCGCTCCCGCGTTCGTCTCTACGATCTCAAGCCTCTTTCCGATGCATCGGTGTTTTTATTATTTACTCGGTTTTTTTTGCTTGTTTCTGTGTGCATTTTGATTTAATTGATTAAACCTATATATATTTTCTTCTCATTCTCGTTGTCGTTGTTTGTTCTTCATTTTCAGATGAATCAACAGTGTAAAGTGTGCGGCGAACCGGCGGCTGGCTTCCATTTCGGTGCATTCACATGCGAAGGATGCAAGGTAAATACCGACCATTTTTCTTCTTCTTCTTTTTTTTCTGTTGCTGTTGTCAATTTGAATTGCAGGAACTGAAAATTGATGGGGAACTAAATATTGTTTTAAAAGCAGAAAACAAAAAAAAAAGCAAAATCCTCAATATCACAATCGATCTCTTTCGAACGGAAAAGGAAACCGATTGAACTGCCACGGCTGGGTGATGAATGCAACGTTACACTTAAGCCGTCAAACAATTATACTCTACGCGGCGATGCATTGGCTGTGTTTGTCTCTATGTGTGTGTGAATTATTCAAGAATTGTCTTGCTTGAAATATATCAATGTGGTATATTGTATTGAAGAAGAAGAAAAGAAAGCACACATCGAAGCCTGAAGACTTGATGTGCCCATCAAGCATTCACAATAAATACCAAATAAAAGTATCAATCAATGCTTCAATGCACTGCTGCTGCTGCTGCTGCTGCTGCTGCTGCTGCTATTGCCGCTGTTACCGTTGATGTTGCTTCCTTTTTCTCACTTCACACTGCCGCCAAGAGAAACGGCACCAACGATGTAAACAAACAAATCAAACACCGTGTGAGCCGCGCATGGACGCGAGCGCGCGCTCACTCATTCGAGTGTTGAAGCGCGATCGCAATTTTTTGTGCGAAATTTTCTGAGCTAGAATATTTATGGTGGATTGAGTATTGAATTCGATTCGATTCAATGGGAGATCAGTGGACGGGATTTATTATTTTCCTACATTGAACGACAACAACAAAAACGACTAGAGACGGAATGTGTGCATAGCAATAGAGCAATCCATTCAAATTAATACAATTAGCAAGTTGATTCCATTTATGTCTAATTTCATTCAAATTCAATGGCCTAAATGATTATTTCATCTATGGAGATTCATTCCATTGAAATGACCCCAACTTGCGATCTCTCCCATATCTGCGGCAAACCGGCACGTATGAGCGAAAAGACATGCGCATGTGCGCGCATTGCAAACAAATTGAAGCATTGCAAATAAACAAAATCTTCTTCTTCTGTTGCTGTTGCCGAATATATTTGGATAGAAACTGCAGCAAAAAAAAAGCCAACAAATTCAAATTTCATTTAAATCGCCATAAATTTTCGTTTGGCCACAAATGCATTTGGCTCTCGCTCATTGTGTGGACTTGAGAGTCTCTTTCATGTGACTGATGGTTAAATATTGTGTGCAAAAAGCCCATTTTCACAATGATCGACGACTTCAAGTGACAACAAACTATTTTGCAAGTTAAAAATGCCCCTGTTGCCATTACACACACACACCACACCACACCACACCAAAACCGCAAATTCGCGCAATGGACAAGAGAATATTCTCTTGGTTGCCTGAAGAGATATCGAGAGATGGAGAAAGAACAACCAATTGCACCAGAAGAACAAATAGAGAAAATTGTGAGTGTATGTTTGCAGGAGAAGAAAAAAAGCGAAGCGCTCACATAAATGCCAAACAAATCGCAAAGAAGAAGAGGAAGATGATGATGATGATGAAATAAAATGCAATAAGTAAAACAAACAACCGACGACCTCAACTATTTATTCGATTATTCGATTGAATGTGGACAGCAAAAGCAACAACATGCACTCGACATTCCCCTGCATTTGTACTGCATTGCTGCGCTATATCGCGCGTCTACGCATTTTGTGGTCGTCGACAGGTTCGCCGTCATCTCATCGTCGGCCGGCAACAGCATTAACAACAACAACAACAACAACGGCGATGGCAACGACGGTCGCAATCGTAAAAATCGGTGCACAATTTTTAAATAAAACATTTGTTGCATTTATTATTCGATTGTTGGTTGGGCTATTTGCTCATTTTGCTTCGCCATCTAAATTGACAATCGCAATAAATGTATTAGCAAGTTTATTGGTAAGCTGTCAATGGGATTGAGCAAACAGGGACAACAAAAAGAAGCAGCAGCAGCAACAACAGCCGACACCGAATGAAGGAAAATACTTTAGTAAAGTACGTTGTGCGCATTTGTTATGGTCGAAAGTTACGTTGCGCGCATATTTGTTGGGCTTGTTCGATATGCTCCTTCATTCCCGTTGTGCACAATCGATTACGGCACTGCAGAGTAGAAAAGAAGAAAAAAAACAACAACATACTTGCTTTCTCATGTGAACTTGATGTTGATCCCGCGCGACCGGTGCATATACGCAATGCGTTTGCTCACACAGTGTGTGTATATATTTTATTCGTGTTTTCAACTGCTAGACAAATTTGCATTCGCTATTCTCGAATTCAAGGAGGCAACAACATGAGGGAGAGAGAGAACAGCAATTGCATTCAAATCGATTTTGAAGGATTGCATTTTGGCGAAAGATTTACGCTAAGTCCAGCAGAAGGTTCAACTCTCAAAAACCCATTCAATGGAAATGTCTCTCTGTGAGAGAGATAGCGAAATACACTCAAATAGAATTGCAAAAAAGAAGAAGAAGAAGAAGAAACGAAACGACGACAGAAACCTGCGCGCACTTCGCTCTAGGTGCATGCATAAAAAGAACTGTTCACAAGCAGTTGGCAACAGCTATATAAATACATTTTTGCCGTATAGATATGTTGAGTATGCGGCAGAAAATGTCGTCAATTTATCCAAAATGCAATTTTATGGCCGAATGGATTTTAAGCTGCCTTTTCCAATCGCGTGCACTCACTTACACTCGCGCGCTTCTTTGCCACTCATTGCACCAACGACACAGTGAAAGAAACAAAAAGCAACGGCCAAATGAATAATGTAAATAATTTTCCTATTCAATATTATTCCGATAGCTAATATATACATATCATATCGAATTGTCGATTTCGCGCTCTCCTTCCTTCCCTTTGCCCAACCCGAGAATGAAGAAAAAAACAACCGAGCGAATACGATTATTTGTTATTTATTTGTTCGCTTTGTGTTTGTCGCCAAAGAGTGATGTTCGTTTTCTTCTCTCGCTCATTTCGGTTCGTTCGCTTGCTCTTTCCCGCCGCTTGTCTTGGCTGGAAAATTTTTCGTTGGTATGCCTCTTACAATTACCCACGGTGCAAATAGCCAGATATGAAAGAGGAAGATGCGAAGAAATAAAAAAAAAACAACAACCAAAACAGTCAAATGAGTTGAAACTATTCTCTCCATCAATTGAATAGTGTTTCACTTTGAAATTCATCGAGTGCTTTTCATTTTAGCGAATATTCGTTTCACAAAACGTTGTATCGCCAAATCGCGCGCACATCGTATTCATTTTTCACATTCATCTGCATTTACAATGGGGCGAACATAAAATGTTTGTGTGTGTGCGCTGGATTTTGTCCTTGAAGTCCAGAGAACTCATTCGGAATGAATTTATTTGTGTGTGGATTGTGGACTTCAGCTGAAAGTCATTGTTGCCGAAGCATCGATTCATTTTTTATTCTGCTTCATCCGCCGTTAGTTTTGTTGTTGCTATTTCGGCGATGCGATTAATGTGCCACTGTCGCTCTATTGATCACTATTCGGACCAAAACCATGGAAATGCTCAATTCAAGCGGCATTTTTTTTAGACCAAGCGCACACGATTTTCTTTCTCTCTGAATTCGATTTATTTGCCTCGACTGGCTGCTTCTGCGCCGAACAAGAGAGACAGAAAGCCATGCGGCTGGACGCAACAACAAACAAACCAAATGCCAAACAATTTTACAACGATTTTATTTTATTGGATTTTATTTTATGAACTTGGCAATCAACAACAAAACCAACTCGGCTGCATCGAAGCCGCCATCGTCGTTGTATCCACGCCGTATGTTTCTATGGGCATCTTTGGTGGGCCCCGGTGTTCAGCATAGTTTGCATTCAGTGAGAACAGTATTTCCCGCACCATGATGTCCAAACACACACACATCTCATGGGATTGTTAATTAATAGATCTTTGTTTCAATACGAAATACGTAATTAATCATCATTTAATTGAGTAACAACTCAGAAGAAAAAGAAACATTCACAACTCATCGTCCCGTTCAATTTGACGCCAATTAAAAAACCGTGGAAAAATTCTGAAATTGTGCGAATTGTGAAAAAATGGAATCCGATAAAAAAAAATGCTGGAAATTCAAATAGGAAAAAAATTCAATTCTAGAGAGAAATCCACAGTTCTGATTCGATTCTGGAAGAAACTCAACCTTGACTTTTTTTGAAATTTCCCTCGTTTTTCATGACAGATATTGGCGAAAATCTTAAACAAAGGCTTGAGGTTCATACAAGTTAGGAATTTGATGAAGGTTTTCGCTTATACGATCGTCGACTTAAAAGATCATTTCAGCTCAATTACTAAATGGTTTGATCGTTTGCATCTAATAAAAAAGAGTGCAGCACCCAAAAAGCTGCTGACAGTCGAACTGTGCACCAAAAAAGGTGCTCAAATTTAAAACATTATATCCGTTCTCGAGTAAAAACCGTTTTTTTTTTCTTGTTCGAGTTGCGTGATTAATATTTGGTTGAATTCCATCATTTATGGCGTTTAATGAGCGCAATTATTGCTAATACCTTCAATGAAATTGAAATAAAGAGTTGATCTCGTACACGCGATTTTCAAATTGAGCACCCAAATATTTCGACATCGTACACAAATGTTGGTATTTATGGTTTTGAGTGTTTGAGAAGAGAAAAAAAGAGTACTGAAGAATGAAAGGTATATTGATGCACACGCACCACCGTAATCAACGACAATCACTCGTACAATATTAGAGTTAAACATAGGAGAAAATATGGAAGAAAAAAACTGTACCACAAGCAAAAAAGCACACTCACACACAGTTTGCTTTGATTGTTTTGTTGGTGTGAGATCAAAACATCCAATTAGTTTTTGGAAATACCGACACCAACATGAACTACGCCAAATGGAAAGGTAGAAAACACAAATCGAGTTCGAAAAAAAACACACTTAATGCGATAGTGCATCATCGTCAACGATATAATTTTTGATCGACGCAAAAAAAAACCGAATCAATGAATGGACCAGAAATTTAAGAGAGAGAGAAAAAAACAAGAGCAATAAATAACACAGATTTAGTATTAAATCGGTAAGCGCCAGCATTTCTCAGCGAAGAAATAGAAACTGGTTAAGTGTGACTAATTTGTTTGCTAGGCAAAAATGCCTTTGAAACAAATTGTGATATGTGTGCGCGTTAGCGCGCCAAATTCTATCGTTTCGTTCATGTGAACTGATATGTGGTCCAATTCCTTGGTTGATATTGTATGGGAGAGAGAGAGAGAGAGAGAGAGAGAGAGAGAGAGAGAGGGAGAGAGTGAATGAGAAACATATGGCCAAATCAATTATTTGAAATATTGCGATTCCACCGGGGTGTCATAAATCATTGTTTGACCTGTTTGTTGACCCAAACGTAAATCAAAAGAAGATTTTTTTCTCTCTCGAAATAATAATCATATGCAAACCAATTTGCTGTACCTGCCTTGGTCATTCTCTCAACATCTCTCTCGCGCAATACTCACACACACACACACACACACTGGAAATTTTGTAGAACACGACCGACGACGATGTTCTCATCGATCGCACAAGTGAACGATGGATATATGGCTGAACCGGTGTACGGTACCATGTCACGCAATCATAAAATGAGACGGTGTGATCCTTGTGTCAGTTGTTTCGTTCGAAGATGACAACTTCACCATTTGACCCGTTTCGTTTCTCTCTCTTTCTTTCTCTTTTTCTCTGTCTCTGTCTGCCTCTCTTTCGCTCCCTTGCCCGCTCGAACTTCAAGCCACTTTGTTAACTCTATTAATTTCTGAGATTTCGAACGTCACTGTCGCTCACATGTGTCAAGAGCATGAAGAGGCAAAAAAAGGGCTTTAATTAAAATATCTTGCTGTTTGATTTGTTGGGCGGCTCCAAATATTCTCCATTTCACTTCCCTTTCTTTTACTGGCCGCCAACTTTTTTTTCGGCTGTGTTTCTTTACTCATTTAGAGCCGTTGCCCAACATCGTCGAACTGGTTCACATTTAATCACACGGTTTATCAGACCAAATTTGATGAACCACATTAATACACACTAATATCATATGGACAAACGCACGCACTAATCACAACTTGCTGGCGCTGCTTGCTTTTCCGAACGAAGCAATTTCATCTCATGCCAGAAACCACAATCAACATTTTCTGATTGTTTTTAACGTGTAATTAAATTTCAATTCCACCTGAACAATTAATTACGAAAGCAAAGGAAAAAACCCACACAACAACATATTTTCAAAGAGAAGATTGAAAATCATGCTGTTTTATCCCAATATCAACGCTTATCAGAATCGTCTTATGTGTCAAACGAACTGCCTAAATAACTATACTTACTTTTTATTTGCTTTACGTCTGAATCAGTGTCTCGGTGGTTTTTTTTTCTTCTGTTATTTAATCAGTAGTTTAATTCATTTGGGCCACCGAATTTACAGAAAAGAAACCAGCCTTCTTTCATATTAAAAAAGGTCAAGATTGAATCAATGTGATTGATATAAAAGGTGCGCTTTGTAGTGAAAAAAAGTCGAAGTCGAAATGATATTTTCAATTAAAAGAATTAACATTGCAATACCGCACACATCATGTGGCCATGTTTTTAAGGCGGATTTTACTTTAGCTTGACAAACCTTTTGAAATGATTTAAAATCTAAAATGAAAATTAATATGAGTGACCCAAAACCAAGACTTTAAGTCCAAGAGTAAACGTTACAGAGTCTGTCACTGACGACTTCTGTCAATAGGTTCCATTCAGTCATTTATTCATAATCCGAAGAGAGTAATGTTGTTGGGAGTCTCAAGTTGGGACTTTCAAGATGAGACTAAAATAGTTATGTGTTGAATGAAATTATTTTTCACTTGATGTTTTTTATTCATTCTGAAGGATTTTTCAGTAATGACAAATTTTCATTGCAAAACCACCCTTTTTGTAATCTTTCTCCTTTCTCTTTCCGTTTCTCTTTTTTTCCTTTTTCATTTCAATTTTCTCCATCTCCTTCTTTCTCATTTCTTTCTACTTTAACAGAGAAAACTTATAGAAAATAAACCTTTAAACTCTTCCAACAAAATCGATAAAAACGCAGAACAAAATCAATTAAATGGAGTTTATCCATTGATATTACTTCAAAATGCTCAAATCCAAAAGTATTTACCGCGTCGATTTCATAAAAACAATCACATGTGTGTGTTAGCGATTGAATGGAAAGTTTCTCCTCCGTAATTTAGTGTGTATTTTTTTCTGTGATATTATCGAACGATTGTGTAAATGACATACAAACCTCTGGTCGTTCGATTGGTCTGAGCTCGCCAGTTCGTCTCTATTGTATTAATGTTCATTTTTCATGTAACACGAGCAACACCAAAAAAAAAATACATACCTATTATACGTTCGGCTTTGTATGAGGGGTGGAACACACTACTTAGTTTTTGTGTTCTCTGAACTGAGCGCATGTGCGTGGGCTAATCGAAACCGATGTTAGTGATTCGTGTGTATGTATGATGTGTATTTGTTTGATCGGGAATTCCAATTATAATGGTAGCGCGGCAATTACGGCATTGCACCAATACAACAGAAAAATAAAAACAGCAACAAACTTTGGTTTTGTGTTCGGTTTTGGTCGGTGGGTATTTGTATATCTATCTATACTTTCGAATGGTTCTTTAACCTTTTGAACGGTTTATTTTATTACCGAAATAAAGAAAACAAAAATCACTTAATCGGTGAGAAACGTTTGTGAAAGCGAAGCATAAGCCGTTTTTATGGTACGCGCGGCGCGCGGTGCTACGATGTGTGCTCCTCCTGACTGAGAGAGAGAGAGAGAGAGTGAGGGAGAGCGATGGTGTGAAAATAAATGAACGGGAAAAACTTCATCTTGTTCAATTCTCCATACGTACAATAGACGAAGTGATCGGTCTTTGGAGCCGTGTTGTTCTGTACTTTGGGTCCGTTTTTTTTTCTCCAGCGCACTAGCAAAGATAGTTGATAGTTGATTATATGTACTTTGTTCTGAGTTTAACGACGCTGACCACAATCTTTGCCAACCAATCTCTTGCTCTCTCACTCGTTCATTCGCTCTGTGGTACAAATCTTTGGCAATATGATGATGGCTTATTCGGAACGGGGTCTATGTCTCTGTTGCTGCTGTAGCAAGCAGTAGCCAGTGCTCGTGCCCAGTTCACATAGTGATCTTTGACGATGGTAACGGTGTCGTGCTGGATAATTATGAAATGGACACGAAATAGCACGCATAATCCAGCGAGAAAAAAAACACATTTTTGTTTTCTGCTGCGGCCGCTCATTTTTGACATGCACACAAAAATGTCTTCAACATAATTTTGCTACTTTTTGCGACGACACAAAAAAATGCAACAAACGAAACGACAGAAAAAAAAAGTACAACGCGCGCCCGAAACATTCAACGAACAGAAGAAAAAAAACCCATTTAATTGACCAAATGAAAATGTGACATTAAATTTATGCATTACATACAAAGTTTATCTCGCGTAAAAATCAATTACCGTTAGATAAATGCACGGGACCCCAGAAATGAATGTGCAGAAAGGAAGAGCAAAAAGGCCGATTTGGCATGGAAAAACGAGCGAAGAAGCGAAAGCCGATGATGTTGCTGCTGCTGCTGGTGTGCATTTCTTGTGAGATTTTGCATCAGTTGCTGCTGCTGCTACGGTTGCCTGTTCGGTGAATGTGTGTATGGTTGGCTCTTGTTCTCGCGGTGCATTGTGTCTGTCGTCGAAATGATATATAAAACAAATATTCCGCCAGCATAATGCTGGTGAAGAGTGTTCGGGCTACTGGTTGCTATAGCTAAGTCATTGTCGTCTCTCATACACAAGAGATATGACATCGAAGAGCGGGCAAACGCGCATGTTTTCGCGTGTGTGCTGAACAATTTTTCGTTGGTTCCCATTGTCGAATGTTGATGATGATATGCTCACCGAATAGATACCTACGTTCGCTCTATCTCTCTCCCTCTCTCTCGTTCGGAGTGTGCAACAAGCACGTGAATCACAAAGTGATTACCTTTTGATTATTTGCACAATCAAGAAGATGCTCATGAAGCCATTCATATAATATGGCAAAAACAACAGCAACAACAGTCACATCGTTCGTCGTTTTCGAGGCATATTTTTGAGAATGTATGTTTCTTCTTCTTTTTCACTGCTCTATCGCAAGTCTACACACAACAAACATGAATATTTTAAATTCCGATCCGAATAAGGTGTTTGGATTGTGCTCGCGCACTTGCACAAAAGAAAGCACGGTAAAACGAGCGAAGACTTGACGATGACATCCCGGTGCATGCAAAACGTTTGGTGCAAACCGCGCAGCAACGCAAAAGACAAAGACAAAATGAACATGCATAATAAATGCAGAGCAATGAAATTCTAGATTCATATTTTAAGATATGAGAGAGAATTTGTTTGCCGTTTCAGGCTATTATTTACACATGTTTACCAGCCGGCATCAGTGAGAGCGAGATGAGTCAGGCAAGTGGCATTGTGTGTGAGTGAGTGAGTGTGTGTGTGTGTGTGTGTGTGTGTGTGTATGTGTGTGTGTGTGTGTGTGTGGAATGGTGGTTTAGTGTATTGATTCTTTTGCGATTTTGGTTGTATGCCGCATTTATTGCCAACGATTTGGTCCGATACTCAAGGAAGAAGGAAAAAATAGGATAAATTGGCATTTGTTCAATGCAATTTGTTCATTCTGACCAAAATACACTTTGCCCACCGAAGAGAATGAGGGAAAAAAGCGAAAAAAAATTCATATAAATAAAATATGAAAAATATTTCTACTCAAACAATTATATTGTGGACAGCCTCAAAGTCTTGAGCTTTGAGCTACACGGCAAATAGCAACAACGAAAAAAAAGCCCCAACAAATTGTCATTATTCCTAATCCGACACAATATGATTTTGTTTAGCCATGGTAATAAACTTAGGCAGTCGGCTTCTTTCTCTCTCTCTTTCTTTCGCGGATGAGGTTTCGATTCAAAAGAAAATACCAACGGTGCACATCAAATAATTCTTTGTTGTTAAAGTGCCGAATGCGCAGGAAATGTAAAAAACAGGAACGAATGAATGAATGAACGAACTGAATTTGCACAAGTGCTCTCGAATCGTTGTTCTCCACTCACTGGCACAAGATTGCCGCGCAGTAGCATGACTTTGTGCATCGACGTTTTTTTGACAGTCTGCCCTTTTTTCACTGTCAATTTAGCTCTGGCTATGGCAACACAACGCGCGCTCACTCTAGTTTGATGCCAGTGGAATTTGCTCTTTTTATCCGAAATGGCAATAGGCAGCTCAAACCAACGAAAAAAAAACAATCAAACCAAACGCTAAGACAATCCATTTACAAGCTAACTGTATACAAAACGTTTGTTTTTGTTTTCTCTCTTTTCTCAATAAAATAAATGATAATGTCGACCATTAGTCAAATGGCTTTGGACACGAAAAAAACAACGTTCTGCACGAAATTTTCACTCAAAATAACATTAAAATGTAATTTCTGCGCGATTTTACCTATTTGAAAGCGAGAGAGATAGAGAGAATGCGCCAACGCCGGCTCCCTTCTTTTTATGACACTATTGTGTTCGCCCATGTCGTCTGCTTTGATTGATTACACAATGCCGTACAAAAATACCACACCACCATTGGAATTAAGTAAATCCCTTTGAGCATAAACACTTAACATGCACACGATGGAGAAAAACGCAAAAAAAAACCAACAACAATAATAATAACAGCAAAAGTCTTGTGCCTTAACAAATAGCTCCAAATTGTCGTTTCCTCTGATTTTCTTTTTCTGTTTCATTTAATCACTTGCAATATTTTCCCCACAAAAAGCGAACACACAAACATAAAGTCTCACCCAGCTTGAAGCACCTTGAAACCACTGATCCTGAACGTGGCCGATGAATAACATGGTAATGCCCATGTGATCTATGTTTTGACATGAATTTGGATTAAACTCAATACGAATGCGGAATGAATTGCGACGCAATTTTTCAATATCAGTCAAGACAATGCGATGCAAGGGCATTTTATCGTTATTTACAAGCAACTCATTAATTCGAACGACACTGTCTTTGCAATAATTTCATCGCATGGTCTTGTTTTCTTCCGAAATTATGCGTATAATCGCAACAAACTCTATCGCTCTCTCTCTCTCTCTCTCTCTCTCTCTCTCTCTCTCTCTCTTTCCATCGACAAGAAGCTCTCTCTATCTCTGTTTCTCTATTCGCAACGAAAAGAAGCACCAAAATCATGTAATAGAAAGAGTTCAGTTTGGTCGATTTTAATTGCCCCTAAAATAAAGTGCATTTTAATGCAAGTCGTGCATCATAAAGCGTGAAAACAGTCATTTTCCCGTGGATCCATAACAAACAATGCGCATTTGATACGCAGACACGCATCGCAAGCGCGCACACACAACACAACGAGCTGGAAAACGAAACATTGACTTTGTGATTAAATGTGGATGGACTTGACGATGTGGAATATGTATCTTCAGAGGAAGTAGCTGATTTTTTTTTCTTGTGCTATTCATTTGCTGCGAAAAAGCGAATGAACGAGCAATTTACCTGTTACACATAATACGATACAGCTCGTGCAACCAACGAGAACAGAGCTAGAGCAAGCGAGCGAGCGAACGAAAGAGATACTGACTCACCATAAAAACGTTTTCAATTTACAACGATTTAATCCATTAAATACTTTTAACATGCATTTAATTGTTTTGTTTTGTGTGTGTGTGTTTTTTTTTTCGTTAAGTGTTTCTTTGTTTTTGATTCGTTGATTCATCTGGTGTTTATGTTGTGTATTCGTTCATTTCCCGTGTGGTTCGCGTTCGTTCGAATGCTGGCTGACCGGTGCTTGAGAAAGAAAGTAGTCGAAAATATAGCGAGATATGGTTTTGTATGGTGCACGTGGGTGAGGTTAAAAACACGACAGAGCCGTAGCAACTAAGGGGCAAGGGGGGGCTTTGCCCCCCACGTGTTTTCACTGCCCCACTCGTTTTCCTTATATATGAAAGCAATAGGTACCATAAAGAAAAATTAAAGAAAAAAAGGAAAAAAATAATTAAAGACAATGGAACAAAAGCAATAAAGAAAACTATTTATATAGTTTTTACTGCATTACAGTTGATTTATTTTGTTTTTCAATCACTCAAAACTGCTCGCGATTTGACAAAAAACTTCGAATAACATTTAATCATTTTTTAAGAGAATAATTGTACTTCACGAGTTTCCAATGCATTGAATCTTAAAAGAATTGTGTTCTTGTCCAAATAATCAGGCAGTACGTCTGATTTGTTTAAAATGTCGAAAAATGGTCTTGCTCCGGGTGATGTTTTCAAATCGCAATATTGTATGAAGAAAATGACATTTTCGACTTCAAATATGCTTTTATTGGTTTTAATCGTAGAATTATTTCATATTTTAGCGAAATGAACAAAAATATGCTCATTTCTTTACCAATTTATATTAAAATTAGAGCTTTTTTGTACAAATCATCATTTTAGGTGAATTTTTGAATGAAAAAGCCGATTTGAGACCAAAATATAAGAAATCGAGTGTTTTTTTGTGCCCAGACTCGATTATTTAAAAAAAAAAGCATCAAATTACGCGTATTTAAGAAACCTCCCCTAGAAAATGACCATTTTTCAAAAGATTTCCCACAATAATGGCTGTTAAGAAACCTAAGTGACGAGAAACAAACAAGTGATAAGAAGCAAGTAGGAATACATCCATTTTCTCGTTACTTTTCATTTAAAAATTTATCTAAAGTGACGACTTTTACAATAAGCGTTCATTTAAAGCTAAAGTGATGGAAAAGTGAATGTATTTTTGTATATTTCGCTCAAATATGAAAGAATCCTTCGATTGATACCAACAAGTTTGACAGGATGGTCGAAAAATCGAAAGAATTGAATTTTTTTTTCACAATGTGATAAAATAGAATTTGGCTAAAATCGACCAATTTCAGGTGACGAATCCAAAAAAGAAATAAAATTTGATACTTTTTGGGGTACTACATTTCTTATTTTTACTCTGAATGTTCAGTAACCCAAAAATCAGTGCCGATGGATTTTTGGGGGTACTTTGAATGTGTGCTGGAAAGGGCTTGTCAAACCCTAACTTGTGTGAAAATTTCATCCACGGATGATCTCATTGAGATTTTTATTTCGACCACCACCACAGAGCACACAGGGGCA
>NW_022601407.1:6324401-6415323 GCF_009176505.1 Sitodiplosis mosellana
AACTTGTGTGAAAATTTCATCCACGGATGATCTCATTGAGATTTTTATTTCGACCACCACCACAGAGCACACAGGGGCAGATATCGGGAAAAAATTTCGGCGTTTTGAGTTTTTGGCCAAACCCAACTTCCATGCAAAATTTCAAGCGATTCTGAAAACCCTTGTCAATTTTGATTTCGTATGGAATGGTCGATAATATGAAACAATTATAATTATTGGATTAGTGTAAAATATTAAATTATATTTAGAAAAAAAATTGCCCCCCCCCACGCAAAACAGTGTTGCTACGGCTCTGAAACACGATAGTTTTAGTGTTTTGAATTTTTGTTTCTGTACTTAGGTGTTGTTGCAAAAGTCTTTCTAGATTTTAATAAATGAAACAATTTAAAGTCGTGCGTACGGTCGCTGGCAGAAGAGAAAAACGAAGAAGCGCCAAACATTTGCACGCGCAAAAATGCAAACATGTCTTTTCGTGTGCGCAAACAAGCATAAGCATATAGACAAAAACAATCAATAAAGCATTAGCCATAATTATCGTGGTGGCTGTATTCTGCGTATGTCTATAATTCTTGAGATGCAACTACAAATCTAGACGCAATACACCGTTACCGAAAATAGAAAGACAAACCGAACACATATGTTCCGGCACACAGAGAGAATCAGTTATCACGCAAGAAGTATCCAAGTCGAAATGGTGAAAAAAATAACATGTTCTCTCGCTGGTATAATTTAATTACGAATTAAGTTTTAGCTTTTCCACTCACTCTCTCTCTCTCTCTCTCTTCCTCTCTTTATCTACATCTCACTCACTCTTTCGTACGAAAACTCTTTAATTCGATTTCCACCTTCTTGGTGTTCCACTGCATATTCATCCTAATAGTGAGAATAATATCCAGATAAATATATGAATTTAATCTTAACATAGCAGCTCTCAGTCAATGCTCGATGTGTGCGATATGCACTGAGATCAGATAGAAAACAAATCAGTGGGAAATAATCAATTTTCAACCGATGAGCAATGAAAAGGAGTTTTTCGATGAACATGCAAAACATTAATTGTGCAAGCGCTCGAGCGCGTTTGTCCAAACTCAATATGGTTTCATTCATTCATCACGTTTTATGGTTGTCTTCGAAATAGAGAAGAATTAAATGCTTTGGCTAAACCTGAACCTGCTCAACGTTCTTTCGTTAATTTGCGTTCTGGCTTTCTCGCATCTCACTCTTTTTTTCTCTTTCTCTCTGTATGTCGCATCTCTCTCTCTCTCTCTCTCTCTCTCTCGTCCCATTTCACTTCACATCAGTTCAATGGCTCAGGAAGATGCGTTTATTTCCCATAAATTCCAAATCAAAATATCAAAATGAATCGATTTTCAGATTGTGGTTCGGTTGGTGGTTTTGAAGGTGTTGCCATCCAAAAAAGAGGTAACATTTTTTGCTTCTTTCCGCACAAAAAAAACGCCGAAACCAAATAACCGCACAATTTATTCGGCCGTAATTTTTTCTTCTTTCAAACAAATCGAATCGATTGACTTGCGTCGCCGAATCAATACTTTTCCATTGACTTTTTTCATTCTCGTGCGCGCGCGCTCGAACCAAAATACCACCGAATCAATTTGAAACAAGCCCAAAAGCCAACCGGTCAACCGTATTTCGCCTATAAATGGCCCGAACGAGATATGAATTACGAGTGTACCACGATTAATGTTCATATACGTTCATTTCTCGATACAGCTTACACTCGTGGACTCTCGAGTCTACTGTGTGCTGGGCTGTTTGTATCTTTCTGCTACTCTCTTCTTGTATCTCTCTTTCATTTCGTTTCGTCGTTGCAATCGACAGCGCACAGCGGAATATATTGGCGAATAAAATGTGCGAACACGTAGAAATGAAACAAAAAACCCCGTCATCAAACACACAACAACGTGTGTATAAATGGAAACGGAGAAATTCCATCGGCAAGAGACCGAAAAGTACAACTGCATTAGACATGGTCAAAAGTAATTACTAAATTATAAAAAAATGTGACAATTATTCCATCGTGTGCGCGTTGTTTTTCTACGCGCATTTTCGTCCCGATTCAGACACAGCGACATTGATTATGCGCGTTTTTGTGCCATATCGTATTCACATAATTTTTATTGGATTTAAGCTTCGAAGCATTCTACTTGTTTCAACTGCTCTTTGTCAGTTTAGTCGATTTTTTTTCTTTCTTTCGTCTTCTTGCCATGCTTTGAGTAAGTAAGGAGTTTAGCTCATTGCTTGCGCGTTTTCTCTGGTTTTGGCTAACGAAAAGATCCTTATGTGGCTAATGTGACACCAACTCGATGAAGAGCGTTTTCCATTGAGACACTGAATTCCGTTCTTCTACTCCTCTCTACGGTCGGATTTCGTCGCCGATGCTTTATGTAAGGTTGAAAATGTGATCCAGATACACAATTTTGGAAATGGCATGCAAGTACTGCATTTAATCGCTTTCTCAAAAGAAAATTAAAACGAAGAGAAAACAAAGAAGAAGAAGAACGCAGACTACAGCGAACAGTTTGTCGATTGAGTGTTCGACATCACCTTTTTGCGCGAGATATCAAAAATTGACTGCTCATTTTTGGCTAATTACCACTCGAACTCGCGCTATACACTTTAGACTCTCTTTCTGCATGTGAGAATGCCAATCATTTCCCAAAAGAGAAAAAAGCAGCAGCAGCAGCAGCAGAGCATAGCAACGAACCACTTAATTGACCAAACAATGGAAGTATCATTTTCGGATCACGCAATTCAAGGAGACCAATGGAATTCATCGTTTTCATTTTTTTGTTGTTCACGAATCGAGTTCAGTTTTTGTGTTTTGCCTCTTTGAGAGAGATATATACATTGTAACCAAATTTGGTATGCATTTGGGACCTGAACAAATATTTTGTATATTTCGAGAGTGTTCGAGAGAGAGAGAGAGAGAGAGAGAGAGAGAGAGAGAGAGAGAGAGAGCAGATTGAATTCGAAACAAACGTACGGGCCATAACAAGTGGCCCGACTATAATAGGTCATAAATTAAATGATTGAACACCTCTTACATAATTGAGTCAATTTTACGCGCCTTTTTGCCCAGCAGCAGCAGCAGCATCGATGAGAGAGGGTAAAAAGTGAACCAGTCGACTTAAATGGGCTTAGATGTTATCCACACAAATAGATCAATCCGCAATTAATCGACACAAAAATGTTACACATTTCCATATGCGTTGCGCGTTGTTCAGATTTATACAAATGAAAGCAACAAGTGCACCGGTTTGACGACAAATTGTCGATGTACCAGCAAAGTGCAGCACAAAAAAAAACAGACTGAACTTAAGACGAGACCAAAAAAATAAGATTGAGTCTGAAATGCGGTGATAAATTGGTGGTCTGTAGTCATTTGTCGTGTGCGCCCTGCGGGCGCACGCACACATTAGAATTGGCCCATGACAAGCGTTTAGCCTATTTTATTTATAATTCCGTGTGTAGGTTTTTTTTCCCTCCATCGGATAATTAAGGCTCATTACATGATTGCCAACACGTGCGTTTTGTGTTCAACCAATTTCTTCACATCGTTGAAGATGAGGCGAACGCGCGCGTACACCCATTTATCCGCACCGTGTATCAACAATCTGGAAAACGAGATAATGTCGCTGCCAATCGATCAAATGTCGAAGACACTTATTTATTTTATGAGTCAAGCTGTTGTTGCCGCTGATGTTGGTTTTTATCACCCGATTCTCATTATTACTGGCCATCTCGACGCAAAATACAACAACAATCGCTTACAACAACTTGTGAAAGTAACCATTTATCAAAGTTGCGTGCATCGTGATAAATTTTCATTGTTTCGATTTGATGCTAATCGCTACATTGCAATTACCGATTGATAATGATTATTGTTTGTCATTTAGCTTACATCTTTCATCTTGGCGAATCAGTGATTCTGATCCAGCGGCTATAGTTGCGATAGAGTCTGCTGCTGCTGCGGCTGCTATCGATGCAACTCAATCTTTTTGCTCGGGCTTGTGCACACCGTTCCGCATGTATGTGTGTGTCGCACACGGCTATTTGATTGATTAATGACACTTTAGAAGTAAATGAAGTGATAATACGATAATTTTACGCCATTAAATTTAATGAATGCATCCATTCCAATGCATCTGGCGCACTGCAAACTCAACCGACTCACTAACCACAAGTCATAGCCACACATAGCTAGAGCTATGATAAGATAACGATGATGATTGAACCAACCGCTTTTTCTACCTCAAATCATTATTATTGATACATCATTAAAGGCACATGTCACAAGAAATACCAATCAAATTTGAAATATGCACCATGCGATTTTTTTCCCTATGTGCTACGTTTGAAATGGAATTGAAATTCATTTATTGAAAGAAGTGCTGAGGAGAAAACAAGCAGAAGAAAGAAACACAAAGATTTACACAGTGAAATGTTATCACTTTCGTTGGCGCCAAACTAACAAGAATTTTTTTTCTAAAGACATTTTTTTTTGGTTTTTCCTTGTGAATGAAACCAAAAACTCTTTGACGCATCTCAAAGGGTATGTTTTTTATCGGTGAGATTTTAACGGATTCATCCATCCAAAACTGAAAACACAAACCTATAATGTCTAAAACTGGGGAAAAAGTGAATTTTGTGGAGAAAAAGGGATCACATTTCTCTCCAAATTATGCATTTATGTCTTCTGCCACAAAAACTCGATTTCATTCGAATAAAATTGATTTTAAATCAATAGAATACCAAATTATTTCACAATTTCCAAACGAAGGAAAAAAAAACTCGTTCGCGGCAAAAACCTCTCCGCTAGGATGTTATAGTTATTAATATGCGCTGTGGCGCATTGCATTCGGAATTGTAAATGAGTGTGATAGTGCGCTAAAAGCCACTCATTAATTTATATCACGCATCACTGTCATTCATCGTCGGCGTTGAATAGTTGTTTCTTCTTCTTCTTCCCTCTCTCTCTCTCTATCTCTGTCTTTCTCTCACCACCACTGTCTCGCTCTCACTCATTCGGTCCTTCTCTTTCTCGCCGTGCAATTGTCTGCTGATTTGTCAAGCGACACATATCGGAAGCGTTGGTAAGAAAGTTTCGGGGCGATCAATGGCAATTGGTATCCAAAATAAAAATGCGTTCGCTCGATCGATTGTCGACAAAATGACAGCGGCAAGAAGGTCAACAGAAGCGGCAGCTCGCAACAGTAGCAGTAAAAACGATAATGCAATAAAAATGTTAAACAGGCACCGATCGACAGCCGTGTGCAGAAAAAAAGCGACAGAGAAAAAAGTATGTGAAAAAGACGCGCACATACCATGAAAAAGATTGGAGTAGTGCAACGAAAAAAGGAGCGTCTCGCATCATCAGCCAAAAATTTTAACAAATAAATCATTTCACATGCATTTGTTTGACGCATTTCAAGCGTCAGTTTTGGTGTAGCTAAAAAATCTGTCGTTTTTTTTATCGGTGCAAAATTTGTAATTGACAGGGGGAAAAGACGTTGGCAAGCGATATTCGATTGGTCATTGTCCATACTAAATAGAGTTGTTTGTTGAACGAATTTTATCACATTCAGGAGGGAAAGATACATTCCATGCCGCGCGACACGATGTGCATTGATCAAAAAGTTCATTTGCAATTGTGCGCGCGCCCGCGCTCGCAAAGCGAAACATTTTTTCGGTGCAAAATAATAGTCAATAAATCATTTCAAGCGTCGCCGTCGTTGCAAGCGCATACTGATTTCGGACGTCTGCATCGAAATGGTAATAGCTTCGATGCTATTTGTCAACGTGTACAGAAATTTAAAGAAAAAAAAAAACAAACACTCGGGTGTAGCAAATACATACTCACACAACTCGAACAACGCATTCATAACATGTTGTCGTCGACATGGCCAAGAACTGAATCAATGCATGTCAGTCGGTGAAGAATGTGCGCTTACCGCGCGAGACCAATATATCACATGGTATCGCGTTCAATTGCTCAATTTCCACATTTCCATTCAGCATTATTTGAATTGACAGAGAAAAGAAAACATTACCCAAAATAATTGAAAAAATGTGTGTAAGATTTTTTGTTCGGTTCTGCATCTAAGAAAAGTATTTTATATAAAAAAGAAAGGAAAAAAAACTGTGGCGCACATTTTTGTGTTCGCGGCACACCACAAATTAATTCGTTAAAAACTGATATTTTCGTGTATTGCAATAAAATACTAATTTTTTTCATTCTTTTCCATGCCATGTCTCATTTTTCTCTCTTCTTGTGTCTCTCTTTTTTTGCAGTCATTTTTCGGGCGCACGTACAACAATTTGTCATCAATATCGGAATGTAAAAACAATCGCGATTGCATCATAAATAAAAAAAATCGTACGTCATGTAAGGCATGCCGTTTGCGTAAATGTTTATTGGTTGGTATGTCGAAAAGTGGCTCTCGATTTGGACGTCGATCAAATTGGTTTAAAATCCATTGCTTGCTGCAAGAGCAACAGCAGCAACAACAACAGCAACAGGTATGGCATCGTAACTGCCTCCCGCAGTCTCAATCTCATCTATCTCTCAATTTCAAGAGCTGTCATCGAACTGCTCCGTTTCTTTTTGTTGTTTTTGGTTTAGTTTGTGTTGTGCAGGTTTTTTCTGAAACGATATCAATTTTCTTCTCTTTTCATTTTTCGACTCATAGCAACAGCAAAGTGAACAGCACGAGAGAAAAAACTCAACGACAGACACGAAACTTACCGAACCAACGGAATCGATCGGACACAGTGATACCGGAACACCGTCATCGAATCAACGCATCCATGATTCGGCCGCCAATTTTTTATTCTCCACATCGATGGCACTGGCGCTCAAAGCACAACGAAAACGAAAGAAATCGTCCAGCGATTCGGGCGCATCGTCCACCACCGACGAAAATCGCCCACGATCTCGATGCTACAGGTAAAACACACACACACTCTCTCTCCCCTTCATTAATTTATTGATAAATTTGACCATAATACGAGAAAAGAAGGTCACACTTCGATTCGACGTGATTTATATTTGTTTTTCGATATTTATTATTTTCTTTGACTAATTAAGTGCCATCCATTTCTAGTCCAACAACACAACAACACCTCTTCCTAAACGGTCAGAAGAATTTCCACTTTAGCAACAATCGATTCTTTTCAACCACATCAACAATTACGTCGCAGTTACTGTCATCGTAAGTTCCCACCGTTTTTTTTTTCTCTTTTCATCTTTTTTTTGTAATCATTTGCATTCCAATCGATAAAACAGAGCGCGATGAACATTCCGATTTTATTCGATTTCATTAATTGAGAAACGAAGAAGAACGGGAAAAAATCGTTTCACATTTTTATGTGAAATTGAATTTTAATTCTTTAGCGATTCATAAGTTTGTAATTGATTGGTTAGTAATCATTATTGAAATTCTTTTCACCGTCATTTATTTGAGTATATTTTGGTTTCTTTAAGTCTTCTTACCACATTTAGTTTTACCTTTTCGTAATTTATGTATATTTTTAATTTTTTCAATTTTCGAAGCAGTTTTTTCCACTCCATTTCTGAAGTGTTTCGAATCATAAGTTTAAAGTATTTCGGAATTCGAAGTCAATTTACGAATATAAATTCCGTTTATTTCGTTGCAGGTATGGTGTATGCATGATGATGCCGCCAACCGCCAGTCCTGCCACCGCAACAATGTCACCACCGTCGGCAACGAGCATTAACCTCTACGTGCAAGATAAACCGATTGACCTGTCAATAAAATCCAATCGATAGAACATTTTTACATTCACACACTCACACGCACATATACATTGTCCAGAAATGCATTTCGCAACCAGATTCAAATACATTTCATACGACGAATTTTAACAATATCTTTCCTCTTTCATTTTGAGAAAGCAAGTTACTCACCGCTCGACACTCCATTCCTCTATCTATCTATCTCTTTAAAATCTAATTTATTTATTTGTTTAGGTGCATAAGAACATTCCTTTAATGAAACCCATCATTTGTATGTATGACTCGTTTTGTAAGCAGATTTTGTTTTAAAATGTTACAAAATATTTAATAATTTATTTTCAAGAGACAATTTTCAAGAGCGCCCAGTATAAATGATTAAGATTCAACAAAAGCTGACAATGAAAAACAATGTGTCAACGATGGTTGGGTACGAAGATTACGAGAGAAGATACGGAAGAAACAAAATTATGTCGAATTTATTAATTTTCTTGTGTGTAATCTTCACATCCAGCCAACAGCACACACACAGAGACACACAGCTATCAGCTGCTTCAACTGTACAACTAGTAGTTCGTTAGTGATTAAGTCACACTAAATCTTATTTAAAATTTAGCCACGTATTTTACCGACACAACACACACACACACAAATTAAAGTTTTTTCTCTTCGGTTTCATCTCTTACGCACGACAACGCAACTTTTGATATAGCTTTAAAAAGTCTGAATTTAATTAGTACGAACGCTACTGAACAACACCAGTTCTAGGGAATTTGTTTTTCTCCGAATATTTATGGTAATCAATCTCATTTATTTCACGTTCAGTTTTAATTTTTCTCACGGTTGATATGGACAAAATACGCATGAAGCGATTTCTTTATTATTAAAACAAGATTTTCTGTCAATACTGTACTGTGGCTTGGAGTTTTTACTTGATCTATGCATCGAAAATATTGGAACTTTCAATACACTTTATCCAATTTGGAAAAGACCCATTCAGAAAAGTATTTAATGACAAGTCGGAAGTTTTCTTTCAAAATATCTTATTATTCACTGTAATGCGGACGAATAAAATAAAATGACCATTCCATATATCGTAAAAGAACCCAAGTTGGTCCAACTTCGTAGCAATAAAGAGAAGTATATTTCATTGCAACTAAAAATGGTTAAAAGAATGTATGTTCGTTTTTAGCGGGTCCTCGCGGTTTTTCACGGTTCCGCGGAACTGATAAGAGATAACAACTTGGTGTCTTCGGCAAAGTTGTAGCACTCGAGGTCTTATCTCTTATCTATGGCGAAAAGCGCGAAAAATGATAAGAAAAAAAAGTTCTATATAAAATTTGCTTTTTTATGTGCGCGATTTGCGATGTGCGCGATAGATGTCTTCAGCAATGTAAAAGAAGACCTCGAGTACTACAACTTTGTCGAAGACAACAAGTTGTTATCTCTTATCAGTTCCGCGGAAACCGTGAAAAGACGCGGAAGCTAGACGGGATGCCAACATACATACTTCCTTTTAACGCAGATAGAATCAACAGTAAACATACTTTCCTTTTCAAAAATATAAATCGACAAAAAAACATACATTCTTTTACGTCTCACGAATATACTCATGTGATTAAATCGTTAATTAATCGATATTGATACGACACACCAGGAGATCAATGGGTGTGATTTTTTTCGATTTTTTATATAAAAACAATTATATCGATCGATCAGATTAAATTGAGCTTATTCCATATTGGGTCAAAAATCGTTTGAACTACAGAAGTTATCTTCCTAAAAAAATTGAAATGTGAAATTCGAATAGACAGCAAATTGACAAAAGAAAGTTGAAGAATCAAAATTACCAGTGAAAAACCGAAATCGAATCGAAAGTGTGCACTGCACATTTTGTACATTCTTTGTGTTTTCCCTGGAAATCAATTCAGAATTTTCTTTGAAATTCGACTTGAAAAAAGACATTGACTCTAACATGCGTACAATAGATTCCCTCCTTAATTCTGTATTTGTGTCTGTGTCTGTGGACAGTATATTTTAGAGCAATATTTATAGTAAATGAAGAGAACAATCGGAATAATGAAAGCGGATTAAAGGGCACTTTGATTGTTTAAGTTTTACTTAAGAGATTCAATAAGAAAGAAGTGTAGACTAAGACTTTTTATACGTAGTGAATTCGATAGGCCAGTAGCCGTGCAGCATTGATTTTCGGATTGTATTATGGCCAGAGAAAATCAATTATTAAATTCTAACTATTCCATAAATATTGAATATAAAACGTTTCTTATCAAAACTGGATGGTTTTTTTTCTGTGTTTTATTTTTCCCTTTTTTGTGTTTCAAAGTGGATGTCCACTTAGATTTTTATTTGGATTTCCCTACATTTAAAAGATTCCCATTTTCTTTGAAAGCTAGATTGAAAAGCCTATTTTTCTTTATGATTATTTCTGAAATAGCAAAACAACATTTGTCCTTATTCAAAATCCTTTTATTGAATGAAATTGGTACTAAAATATCGGGTTTATATCATGACTGACTTTCAATCAAACATAGTTTTAATAAGTTTATCACCTCAACCAAAGTCAACGGAAGCTTCAATATTTTCTGTAGATGGCGCTCCTTTCCTAAGACTGCTCGAGTGTGTGAAATAAAACTCTTGGAATACTCGTTTAAAATCGAATTTTATGGAAACGATGAAAAAAATGACAACAACAACCGAATCTAAAAAGAAATTTACTGCAGCAATGTTTTTTCGTAGCTGCGGTAGGTTCTTTCCATGCATCGACGACGATTTTTTTTGTTATGAGCCTTTTGCTCAACTTTACCATCGAAGTAATTGGAATTCGATGAAGGAAAGCCAATTGCTAGCATATCGTTCATTCGAAAATATTTCCTTACATTTGGAGTTATTTACTTCAGTTGAAGTCATGAAAATTCCCCAAAATCAAGTCAAATAATTCGCTAGTAATTGTTTATTCACAGGATTTCTTTGAATATGCTGTAATTGACTTATTTACTTTTCATTCTATTGATATACGCTTTCAATGCAGTACGCTGTTATCAATTTCTGTTTCCCATTCTTGTTAAATGCCATAATGTGTATTTTTATCGAGCTCGAAAATGTTTGTTGGCCAAATGACGTTAAAAATAATTTGTGTAGTGTACAAAATGGTTAGTTGAAAAGTTTAGACATTGATTCGAAAACAAACCAGACTTACGGTGTGTCAACAATTTGATTGTTGATATTGTAATGCATAATGCACTATTCGGTTGTGACTTGATTAGCAATCTAAATGTCCAGAAATGTTATGTTCACTTTAGTGTCTGCCAATTTTTTTGGAAGTGTGTTAGTTTTTATTCATCAAAATCATGAAGAAACTCGGCATATTTCGAGGGAACGCATGCGAAATGTTCAATTTTGATCAACAGTTCATTTCATAGGAGTAAGTATTGAGATTATAAAGTGAGCATAAGCTTTGATTGATAGCGTCATAACAATATATGTATAGCCTTAAAAATAGTTTATCATGGATTCGAACGTATAATGTATATCAAATTACACAAACAAATTAAGAGCTTGATTAAATTTTCTGTATAAATATGGGTCCAGTTGGTCGTATTGAATCAGTCAGAGAAAACAATCGAAGAGATGAGGTTCAATTTAGTAGCCGTCTTGTCTTCGTTATTTGCGCTCGGCGTTTCTTATCACGAGACAAGTGAAGATGACAAACCACATAGTATTCAGCTCGTCACCCCAAAGGATAGGACATTCGACCTGAATGAAGTCGAATTAGGTTCCATGCTAAACAATGATGACTTCAAAGATCGCCACCTTGTTGTCATTTCAATTGCTGGTCCGTATCGACAGGGCAAGAGTTTCTTACTTAATTTCTTCATAAGATATTTGAACGCACAGGTAACCTAGACCGAAAGCCAGCCATATCTTCGTGTCCTTGAAGCTCATTCCATTTTGATCGATTCCATTAATATATTGACATTTATTTTATCATTTCATTAAACAGTACAAAAAACACGATGCATCGAATTGGCTCGAGAGCGGTGGCCCACTGGAGGGATTCAAGTGGCGAAGTGGCCAGAAACGTGAGACAACGGGTATTTGGGTTTGGTCAGACATTTTCACTCACGACTACGAAGACGGGAGGAAAGTAGCAATCATCCTAATGGATACGCAAGGTGTATTTGATCATCAAACGTCTACCCAAAATAACATTTTGATCTTTGCCTTGAGCATCATGAGCTCTTCGGTTCAGTGCTACAATTTGATGCAGAACATCAAGGAGGACGATTTACAACATTTGCGATTGTTCAGTGAATATGGTCGCTTATCTCTGAACAGAACATCCGAAAAGTCATTTCAAAAACTGTTGTTCATCGTACGAGACTGGCCATATGCAGATGATACCGGCTATGGTTGGAATGGAACGAAGACTGTTGAAAACATTCTAAAAATTACCGAAGAACAGACAGATGAAAATACCGCGTTGAGAAAACAGCTTCGACAGAGTTTCAACAGAATCGATGGCTTTTTGATGCCCTCGCCGGGTGAAATCGTGGCCGAAAGTGGCAATTTCACGGGTAATTTGAATGAAATCGATCCCGATTTTAAGACATATGTGAAAATTTTAGTGGAAGAACTTCTTTCGCCCGATAAACTTATCGTGAAAAAAATCGGTGGCCAAGAATTGACAATCAAAGATTGGGTGCGGTATTTGCAGTCATATTTAAAGATATTCAAGGGAGGCGTAATACCGGAAGCAAAGGATATTTACCAGGTATTTTCCGACTTTGCTTTTGATATTTGTTGCTTTGTATTAAGAGATTTCGTTTCTCAAAATTAGATGACCTTGGAAGCGAGCCAAAGAAAACTGTTTGATGATTCCTTGGTGAAATATGCGAAAAAAATGACGGAGGCTCTTAGCAAATCGGGAGAATCCCTCAACGACAATGCTTTCATGGTTTGTCACCATACAGCAAAAGATGAAATATTCAAAGAGGTAAAGCCAATCGGCTCATTTTAATGATTTCTTCTGAATTTTTTGTTTTGTTTTTAATTTCAATAGTTCGAGAAAATTCCTAAGCTTGGTGACGATGCATCTGTATCATATCTTCGAGAGGAAATTAACAAAGCCGTTGAAAAGAAGTTCTTCTATTTCAAGGACGAAAATGACATGAAACATGCTGCTAACATTGTATGTTTAATAAATATAATTTTTGGTTATATTAGAAATATTGCAAGTTGCTCAGTTGGGTTTTGGAAAAAAAATGAATGTTCCATATGTCTTTTTCATTGTTTTAGAAAAATACTACAGAACACAACCGGCTGCTAGTCAAACAAATCGAATATCGGATCAGGGAAAAGCATTTGAAAAAGTTGACCGAAAATCCAGATACGTCTACATTGCTTGTCAGTTACAATTCAGCCAAAGTGGACGCTGTAGCTGAAGTGAGTGATTTATTATATCCTATGTATCATATAACAAATATTTAGAGCACTAAAATGATTGTTATTCCTTTGATAGTTTGACGATAAGGTGATGGGTGATGCTCAAACAGCAGATGTCTTCCGTGATAGGCTCGAGAGGCAACTATCAGCATTTGAGGCTGTCCTTACTCAAGCCATAACCGAAATAACTGAGAACAAGAAAAATGATGAAATGATGAAACGTATGGAACAAATGGAAGCTAAATTAGCACAAGCTAATAAACTATCCTTCTGGAAATCTTTGGGCTGCACCCTTTCTTTCGGTCTTGCTTGTTGAGCCCCTATTAAATTCATATCATTGATGCTGACACCAACACACAAAAATCAATGATGTCATTGTGTTTTAACTTTTTTCTCATTCCCCGAAAGGATTCACTAATGATAAACAATTGAATTACAATAAAAAAAACTTGATGTTTTATTTGTTTTGTTTTTTTTATGACTTTTTGATTGCATTTCATGTTTTAATCACAGCCAGCGACAGTAGACGCGACTGACGAGTGCACATTAGTTGAACTCGCTTCTATGTAGAAATTTTCCAAAAGAATTCAAAAAGTAAATCCGAATCATTCCAAAATTACGTCGTAAGATGCATATCACTGGTTTTGTGTTCGCTTTCGCAACAAGAATTGACTCTGGAAAATGACATCCAGTTATTTTGATAACATTTCCGTCTTGAAATTAAATACAATGTTTAATTACCACATGTTGAATTCAAGTGCAATACGAAATGTAATCTTAATGCGTATGCGAGATCAATGCACTACAGTTTATTGGCACATCAATAAATGTCGCTTCCTGATATTTATAAGTGCAATCTTTGTTAATTAACCATTACTTTATTTACAATTTGACTTCGATGATAAGCAATTTCTTCTGAACTTTACTCTCTGAACATGTATTCATCCTAAGATAATTCTACATTCGTCTTTGCATTTCACTATCATTTTTTTCTTTATACGAAATCTATTCATGTCCTAATACTACCTTTTTTATTTTAATTTAATTTAATTTTTTTATTGCATTCAGAACGTCTTTTGAACTGATATCAGCAGCATCAACGGGTGTTAGCTACTGCGACGATAACAGCGACAGCATTCAACACAGATTATGATGAAATATTATTCGTGTCTGTGTGCGTGTATTTTGTTGTTTCGGTATTGGTGTGCTACATTGTTTATTGTCGGTTTTCGCGCGAGTTACTGAAGGCGGCAATACTTGACAATTCAATCTGCCAGTTCAACAAAAAACACCTCGTATTAGGTCTTATTGGTATGGACACTACTGTATTCTCTTTCTGTCACATTCATAACTCATGCGATGATTCTCGATCTCTTACTCTCTTCTCAATACGATGTGCATGCAGTGAAGTCCAATAGCTAACGTCAGTTAGTGCAGCTGATATCAATTTATAACACGCTCTGGTTGCATTTCCCAACATATGTATAAAAAATGACTTTAAAGCACATAGATTTGGTTACGAAATTCTTATTCGGAACTTATTTATCAGCATATTGCGTGTTATACAATTTAATTATTCCAATATTTCACTGGATGCATGAGTAACGATTATAACGACATATGTAGCCCCAATAATAGTTTAAGTGGGATGTTTTAAACTTCTCGAGAAATTGGTCAGATTCACATAAACAAATTTAGAGCTTGATTAAATTTTCTCTATAAATATGGAACCATGAGCATAAATCAACGATGACAACGACATCATCATACAGTCAACAAAATTATTTCCATGAAATGAGTTGCTTTTCATGAAATAATAAACATTTTGATTGAATTATTGGTTTAACAATTTATAAGTACAAAGTTTATATATACATAAACGAATAATACATATAAAAGATTACATGCCATCTTTGCTCAGAGCTCAGTTATCAGTACTCATTTACGCAGAAAAATTTGTTTATTCTTATACACCGACGACTGTGCAATGTGCATAAGCTATGATTGATAGCGTCATAACCATATACAGTCTTAAAAATAGTTTATCATGGATTCAAACGTATAACGTATGTCAAATTCGCACAAATAAATTGGGAGCTTCATCCAATTTTTGGTATAAGTATGGATCCAGTTGATCGTATTGGAATTAGTCAGAGAACACTATCGAAGAGATGAAGTTCAATTTAGTAGCTGTCTTGCTTTCATTATTCGCGCTCGGCCTATCTCATCAGGACACTAGTGTAGATGACAAATCACATGGTATTCAGCTCGTCTCTCCGAAGGATAAGACATTTGACTTGAATGAAGCCGGATTAAATTTCATCCTGAACAATAACGACTTGAAAGATCGCCACCTCGTTGTCATTTCAATCGCTGGTCCGTATCGACAGGGTAAGAGTTTCTTACTCAATTTCTTCATAAGATATTTGAACGCACAGGTGATGTAGACCGAAAACCAAGTTTATCCTTGTGCCCTTGAAGCTAATTCCATTAATTTATTGGCATTATCATATCATTTCATTAAACAGTACAAGAAACATGATGCATCGAATTGGCTTGAGGGCGCTGGGCCTCTAGAGGGATTCAAGTGGCGAAATGGCCAGAAACGTGAAACAATGGGCATCTGGATTTGGTCAGACATTTTCACTCACGACTACGAAGACGGGCGGAAAGTAGCGATCATCCTAATGGATACGCAAGGTGTATTTGATCATCAAACGTCTACAATAACAAACACTTTTATTTTTGGCTTGAGCCTAATGATGTCCTCAGTTCAATGCTACAATTTGATGCACAACATCAAAGAGGATAATTTACAAAGTCTACGATTGTTTAGTAATTATGGCCAATTATCTCTCGACAAAACATCCGAAAAGTCATTTCAAAAACTGTTGTTCATCGTACGAGACTGGCCATTTGCATTTGAATCTGGCTATGGTTGGAATGGAACGAAAACTGTTGAAGAAATTCTTGATTATTCAGAAGATCAGGCAGCTGAAAATATCGAATTGAGAAAACAGATAAAAGAGAGTTTTATGAAAATCGAAGGATTTTTGATGCCGTCACCAGGAAACGTTGTGGCCTTAGGGCGTGATTTCAGAGGAGATTTAAATCAAATCAACCCCAATTTTAAAACATATGTGAAGATTTTGGCAGAAGAACTTCTTTCGCCCGATAAACTTATCGTGAAAAAAATCGGCGGCCAAGAATTGACAACTAAGGATTGGGTGCGATATTTGCAGTCATATGTGCAGATGTTTGAAAGGGGCGAAATACCAGAGCCGAAAGACGTTTTCCAGGTATATTTTCCGCATTTCTCTTTTTATGTATGATAAGCAATGCATTAAGGATATTCCATTCTCAAAATTAGATGATCTTAGAAGCGAGCCATAGAAAACTATTCGACGATTCCTTGGCGAAATATGATAAAAAAATGTTCGATGCTCTTAGTCATTCAAATGGAAACCGTTTCAGCAAAAATGAATTCAGGCAATTTCATGAAAATACAAAAAATGAAATATTCAACGATGTGAGTATTAATTATTATCATCGAAGTAAAATCGGGTCATCATTGAAGGAGTCTGATTTTTGTCTAATATTCTAATAGTTTGAAAGTGTTCCCAAGTTTGGTGACGATGTATCCACGTCATCTCTTCGAGAAAAAATTGACAGAGCCATTGAAGGGAAATTCTGGTATTTCAAAAACCAAAATGATAAAATTCTCACTGTATGTATACCTTTGCAATTTGGTCCACTAAAGAGAGTCAAAGAGATTGTCGTAATTTTAGCAATATTACTAAAATAGTTTTTGTTTGATTTCAGGAATATTTTGCTGGACAAAATCGTAATTCAAAAGAAAAAATCGCAGGCGAAATGCAAGATTTTACTTGGGAACTTACAAGAAATTTGCATTATACCAGAGAACCGGCGAAAATCCTTGAACGATTTTATATAGCAAAGACAAACGCATTGAACCGGGTGAGTGATGAATCAAATATAATTTAGAACACCAGAATGATTGTTTTTTTTTTTAGTTTGATGATAGTGTGATAGGCGAACATGGGGATGCTTCTAACATTCGCGATAGCCTTGAGGAAGGGTTGAATTCTTTGGAGAACCAACTGAGACAAAAAGTCGATGAAAAACAAAGAGACTTGTCGGAACAAAATAGATTGCGACATGAAATGTATAGAGAAAGAATGAGGACAGAATATGAAAGACAACAGTCTCCAAGCTTTGGTAAAATTCTTAGATGCGTGTTTACCTTTGGTTATCATTGTTGAGTTCCTGTTATGCCATAAACTATTGATGCTTTGCGGATCCAAAATAACAAAAACAACAAGATCATACTGAAAGAAACTAGTGCCAATATTTTGGACCAATTCTAATAGCAATTTAGTTCGTGGTTTCATAACAGAATTAGTCAGTTTTTCTGTCTTCTATATTCGAGAGAATACAATGTATCGACTATACAATGCCGTCAAAACGTTTGGACCTTCCTGCATATTCATTTTTTTTCCATTGTTTCTATCTAAATAATTTTTAAATGTATCCAGAACCTACTATGTATAAATAACATACATGTAGCTCTTGTGTGAGCTTATATTTTGCTTCAAATGATAGTCAATTGATTCATCTTAACAAGTATGCAATCAAGAAAAACAACGAAAACCATATTGGGATTCAATTTGTCTCTATTTGTTAAATTTTCCACTGTAGAACCAGACACATGATTGGTTGGTTGTCAGGTTAAAGTATTCAGTGGTGTCCATCACAATGATAACTAACAAACAATGCTCGTGATAAATAAGCAACCAAGCTTTAGCAAAATAGTTAGTAAGGCTACTGGGTTTGGATGTTCACCTGTTGCATTTGATTCAATCTGTGCATTTATTGCGTTCTGCTGTGCATCTTGTGCATCCTTAGCGTCTTTTGCCACTTTTGCAAGTTTGTGAATAATAGCCTCACTTAGAGCATGCTCCAATTCAGACAAGTGTCTTTCAAGTCTATTACGTAAGCCTTGTGCATTTTCGGATGCACCCATCATCTTATGATCAAACTATTAAAAGAATGACAATCAGTTTGCATCTTTTAGTGCATCAAATATTATTAAATCGTTCACTCACTTCTTGCAATGCCCCGAATTTAGCTAAATGGAACCTAGCAACAAATGTGGTAAGTTCTGGCTTAAGCTCAAATTCTTTCAAGAATTTATCTCTGACTCTATATTCAATTTGATTGGCTAACAGTCGGTTGTATTCGGTTATATTTTTCTGAAATGAAAAAATTGCGAAGAGATTGATATGAAAAAATTGAAATTAGCAACGCTATACAAGAACATCCAATAAAACCATTAGCTTAAGAAATCACAATTACATTATGAGCAGCGTGCTTCATATCATTCTCTTTCACAAAATGGTTGGATTTTTTTTCAATTGCTTTTTCGATTTCTCCATGAAGAACAGATATGGATGTTTCGTCGCCAAACTTGGGAACTTTATCAAACTATAAAAAATCGAAATCATATGAATCATTTATGTAACAATACTTCTTTCTGTTCACTTGTAATTACTTCTTCAAATGTTTCATCTTTTGCCATTTGATGGGTAGCTATGAAATCACCATCACTCTGAGGTTGTTCTGATCTATTAAGAGCTTTCGTCATTTTTTTCACATAATTCGCTAAGGAATCACTGAATAATTTCTTTTGACTCGCTTCCAAGGTCATCTATTTTTGAGAAATGAATACACGATAAATATTAAAAAAATAAACATCAAAAGCGAAATCGGAGAAACCTGGAACATGTCTTTCGGTTTTGGTAGTTGGTCCCCTTTAAACATTTCCATAGATGACTGCAAATACCGCACCCAATCTTGAATTGTCAATTCTTGGCCACCGATTTTTTTCACGATAAGTTTCTCAGGCGAAAGAAGTTCTTCCACTAAGATCTTAACGTATGTCTTGAAATTGGGATCGATTTCATTCAAATCACCCGTGAAACTACCACTTTTGGTCGCGATTTCACCCGGTGAGGGCATTAAAAAGCCATCGATTTCGTTGAAACTCTGTCGGAGCTGTTTCCTCAACGCGGTATTTTCATCCGACTGATCTTCGGTGATTTTCATAATGTTTTCAACAGTTTTCGTTCCATTCCAACCATAGCCAGTTTCATGTGCAAAGGGCCAGTCTCGCACGATAAACAACAGTTTTTGAAATGACTTTTCAGATGTATGGTTCAGAGATATGCGACCATATTCACTAAACAATCGCAAATGTTGTAAATTATCCTCTTTGATGTTTTGCATCAAATTGTAGCACTGAACCGAAGAGCTCATGATGCTCAAGGCAAAGATCAAAATGTTATCTTGGGTAGACGTTTGATGATCAAATACACCTTGCGTATCCATTAGGATGATCGCTACTTTCCGCCCGTCTTCGTAGTCGTGAGTGAAAAAATCTGACCAAACCCAAATACCCGTTGTCTCACGTTTCTGGCCACTTCGCCACTTGAATCCCTCCAGTGGGCCATCGCCCCCGAGCCAATTCGATGCATCGTGTTTTTTGTACTGTTCAATAAAATGATAAAATAAATGTCAATAAATTGATGGAATCGATCAAAATGGAATGAGCTTCAAGGACACGAAGATATGGTTGGTTTACGGTCTACGTTACTTGTGCGTTCAAATATCTTATGAAGAAATTAAGTAAGAAACTCTTGCCCTGTCGAAACGGACCAGCAATTGAAATGATAACGAGGTGACGATCTTCCAAGTCGTCATTGTTTAGGATGGAACTTAATGCGGCTCCATTTAAGACAAATGTCTTATCCTTCGGAGAGACGAGCTGAATACCATGTGATTTGTCATCTGCACTAGTGTCCTGATGAGATAGGCCGAGCGCGAATAATGAAAGCAAGACAGCTACTAAATTGAACTTCATCTCTTCAATAGTGTTCTCTGACTAATTCCAATAAGACCAACTGGATCCATACTTATACCAAAAAATGGATCAAGCTCCCAATTTATTTGTGCGAATTTGACATACGTTATACGTTTGAATCCATTATAAACTATTTTTAAGACTGTATATGGTTATGACGCTTTCAATCATAGCTTATGCACATTGCACAGTCTTCGGTGTATAAGAATAAACAAATTTTTCTGCGTAAATGAGTACTGATAACTGAGCTCTGAGCAAAGATGTCATGTAATCTTTTATATGTATTATTCGTTTATGTATATATAAACTTTGTACTTATAAATTGTTAAACCAATAATTCAATCAAAATGTTTATTATTTCATGAAAAGCAACTCATTTCATGGAAATATTTTGTTGACTGTATGATGATGTCGTTGTCATCGTTGATTTATGCTCATGCGTCCATTGAAATACCGAAATAATTAAACCGTTTGACATACTATGTTAGTGCTGATAAATATATTTAAAATAATGCATGTCGTAACAGCATTAATACAATTACATGAAAATCAATGACTTTTAAGTCTGTTATTATTCTACTGAAAAAAAAAACTATTATCATTGCAACGTGTTGTGTGCATAGCGGGCGACGCTTGGCTAGAGTAAACCAATATTATATTCGATTATTTTCATTTGTTTCGTACATATGTATGATAATGTTGAAGATTTTGCTTGGTTTTGACCTCAAATTTGCTTGGTTTTGACAGCTGTATATTGTACATTGGTACGATGAGTGCGTTCAATACAGCTGTCAAAACCAAGCAAATTTGAGGCTCGGACCAGCTAAACAGAATGGCTCAAATTCACATGTATAGACAAAAAATTAAATGCGGATATTTTGAATTTGTGCTCTTTTTACCTCAATAAACTTGTTGTAAAAATATCATATGGGAATTTTAATTTTTTATTGTAGAAAAGTATAGCGATCGACGTGATAAAAAGTGTGCTAATTTTTGTTGTGTCCACGATAACTTTCGAACCGCTCAAGCGATTTCGCTTAAATTTGGCCAGGAGTCACAATTAGTAAATATCTTGGATGTATCAAAAGTTGAGCCAAATTGGACCAGTTCATCTGGTACTTTTGGGACATCATAGAAAATCACACAAGGGCCCCCCCTTGGATTATGTCGAGAAAAAATGTCTTTTTTCATCAACCTAGAGTGGATTGTTGTATCGTTCTCACATAGTTTTATAATATTAGGCAGTGTTAAATGGTTTATAACACGATGGCCGACCATGATGGCCCAAAAACTACGATTTTTGGTTGTGTCCACGATAACTTTCGTACCGCTTGAACGATTTCGCTCAAATTTGGCCAGGAGTCACTATTAGTAAAAACCTTGGATGTATCAAAAGTTGGGCCAAATTGGACTAGTTCATCTGGTAATTTTCGGATGTTATAGAATTTCACCCAAGGACCCTTGGATTTTTTTGAATTTTTTTTTTTCTTGTTATCATAGAACGGACTTTTGATTTGTTTTAACACGATTTTATCATGTTAATCCGTGTTAAATGATTTATAACACGATGGCCGACCATGATTGACTTTTTTTCTATTTTTCTTGAATTTTTCTTTCAACTTTTTTCATTTCAAAATGCATTTTCTGGTTTTTTATATCATTTTCTTATCGTTAGCCGTGTTAAATGATTGGTCAACCATGATGGTCTTCTTTTTAATTTTTATTTTCAACTTTTTTTCATTTAAAAATATACATTTTACATGATTACTTTGGCTCTTTTTCGCGGTCAGCTGTCATTAAATATGATGGTGTTATAATATGCTGGCCATTATCTTTTATCTCATTTTTTTCATTCAAATGTATTTTATTGACCTGTAAGCATATAAAAAAATACTTGTGCGGAAAAGTCCGTTTTACGCTCGTAAAACTTTTTATTTGGTAAATATCCAGGAGCACGGATTAATAAGAAGGACATATTTTTTTCTTGTGCTCTAAAATACTTTCTTGTTTGTTATGTTGACTAAATCATTTTATTAGTACTATGATCCAGGAATTTTATGAGGTGATAGTCTACTATCACTGGCTCTTAGTCTATTAGAGTTTGAAATGAAAAAAGTCGATGATATATTCTATGATTATTTCTTCAAAATTCGTTTTCTTCCAAACGTCTTACGTACTATGATGTTAGAAATAGAAACTTGGATTTTTCTTTGACTTTTCTTGCATTTACAATTCTCCTTGACATTTTCTATAAAAACAAGAATGAATCACCTAACTTTGCAGATGTTTATTTCATTATGCTTTAAAAGACTGCAGTTATTTAATAATTTCATACCATTTTCATCTGAACGACACAGTTGTACAAAATTTGCCGTTATTCAAAGTGGAATAAAATCGGTATGTGTTGTGCTAAAATTTGGGTTTTTATCACGACTAACCTCTAAACAAGTCCATAGATTCAAAATTTCCATTACCTCAACTGAAGTCAACGGAAGCTTTAATATTTTCTGTAGATGGCGCTTCTGGAATGTATAAAATAAAACTCTTGTAAAATTTGTTTAAAATCATATTTTATTCATTGTGAAACGATAAAAATGACAAACATCAACCGAATCAAAAATATGTGTTCGTGTTTTACTTCTTTTTCTTTTTCTCTTTTTTGGCAAGATCGAGTCCGGTGATGAATTTCGGTGGAATTTTATACGTTTCAGTGAGCAGTTTGTGTACAAATCGAACTTGATTGCCTTGCACCATTAGCTGGCCTTTGTTAGCGTTGGCCGGACAGTCGGGACGAATGATCGATGTGCTGGCCGCAACACCGACCTTACAAGCTTGTGCAAATTCTTGCAATCGAATACCAAACAATTCCATGCCATCAATCAGAGTGACCTGTTTATTTCCGCATCTCGTGGCCAGTGTCATTTTGATGGTATTTTGTTTGCCGCTAGTTTTCAGTTCGTTGCGATTTCGCATGGCATAGCTATGATCCATGCGATCGGTAATCGTCGCTAAGATCACATCAAACGGCACCAATTTGTTGCTTTCATCCAATTGGCACACTTCGCGCAGCATTTCATCCACACGAATTTGACGAATATTGGCCGGATCTTGAAGTTTCTTATTACAAACATATTCTTTAACGTATTTTTTCACCTGAGCCGGTTCGATGCCTTCACCACACTTTACGTCGAAAATATTAAAGAATTTCATTGTGTCGCTCGTTACAGTGTACAATTCCTTCATTTCGGTAACAAACAAACCAGTGGCTTTCGACTCAGACTGTGGCCCACTGTCTGACACATTTAATATTGTATTCACTACATCCGGATGCGTGATATTGATGGCTACAATCTTTTCAACACCTTTCGGCTCTTCTTTGACTGTGAGATAATTGTAGCTGGCCATTTCTTGCAGGAATTTCGATAGTTTTTTGTACGATGTTTTCTTGATATCGATACCACTGTCCGCTTCTAAAATGTGATTCCGATAGAAATTACTTGTTAGCAGTGGTGTTGGTGGTTTTTTGCCCATTTTTTTGATTGACAACAAAAAGGCTCGTTTCAATTTATCGTCCGGTGATTCAGCCACTTCAGCAGATTCATCATGTTCTTCGGCCGATTCGCCATCGTCTTTGGAAATATCCACATTTTGCATATCGGTTTCGAGTTGTGTCTCAGACACGGACTCTGGAGCGGCCGCAGGTGCAATAACTTTCTTTTCAACGGCAACGGGTTTTCTCGTTTCACCAAGAGCTGGAAAATCATCCATTGTCGGTGGTTTAACTATAGCTCCAGCATTTGGCACTTGAAGACATACTGCCGGTTCAAGGCCCCACAATTTATCACCGAAAACGTGCAGAATTTTCACACCAACACCTTGATTGGCAGCCATATACAGGTCAGCACTTGATCGTGCCAATAGGCCAACAGCCACTGCACTTCGATTTGATGTTAGATTCACAGCAACAACCGCATCACGCGCATAATTTCCATATGTTGAGTAACCAGTACCTTGTTTGATGATACCTAAAATGAAGAAGTGCCGTGTATATTAGAAAAAAAAGAGTCTAAAAACGAGAATAAAAATGCGAGAGATGAAATAAGTTTTCTGAACAAACCGGGAAGCATTAAATCAGCACCACCAGCCAATCGAGGCAAAACCGCTGCATGTGTTGTGAATGATGGAACCAGCTCCGGCAAAATCCACATCGAATAAACCGTTGGCACCAACACTTGCTTTGTATCATCGCCGCTCGGGCTAAATTCAAAGAACATTGGCCGTCGATCGCATGTATAAACGGTGACCATTTGCCCGGCATTAACAATCAATTTCACTTGATTCAACGTACTCTTGCTCGGCAACAATTTATTCAGATCATCTTCGTTGAGTGCGAATGCGGTTTCAATTTTTGTACGCAACTTCTTTCGCTCCGTACTTTTGATTTGCGTATTATTTTTCAGTTTAAATGGTTTCACAAACATTTTTTACACCACACCGAATCGGACTTTTACTTTTCAATTTATTTAAAGCAAACTAAATAAGAAAATAGAACTGATTCAAAGTAGCACCGAATTTCAATTCCGAAAATCGAATGAAAATCAATGCCATCAATACACAGGCTTGACGTTGTGTCAAAAAACGAGAAAGAAAAACAACAATAACAACATTGAGGTTATGTTGAATGTCATCTGACTTCTTTTTTTTTACAGCACTCTTATTGCAGTTGCCCATGTTTGAATTTATAATTAGAAATTCGTTAATAATTCAGTGAAAATGTTATCGTCGTACAAGGACAAAACCATTTCATGAAAAATAAAAATATAGACATTGTTGCCCAGAAAAGCATACGAATAAAAAAAATTGAGTTGATGGAGGGAAAGTGTGGAAGCAAAAAATTAAAACCAACCAAAAATAGTTTCTCATACATAGAGAGATTGCTCTTCATTCATAAATTAGTGAACTGAAATACAAATTGATGGGTTTCATTTTAATGGGAATGATTTTATTTGGTCATCATATCGATTAATTTATGAAATTGAATCAATTATTGGAGAAAAAAAAATAAAAATTGGTTTCAATTCTATGTGATGATCAAAAAATGTGCATTTATATTTTACAAAGGAGAAAAAAAAACACCGCAAACGCAACAGTGCACCGAATTTTGAATTGAAGAGCTTGTGAAATGCATACGAATCTCTCTCTCTCTCTCTCTCATTTCATCTGCCAATTGACCGAGATTGTTCACGAACCCTTCGTCCAATAAATTTCCACACAGTCTCACTCGTCCATATCGATTAACAAATTGTCTCATTTATTTGCATCGTTATGTCGTTGATGATGCGGAGCATAAGTTAATTTCTCTTCATTTTTGCCCTCAATTGTGCAATGTAAATCGATAAATTCTAAGAAAATTTAATGCTGAAACCACAAATTATGCCGAATTAAAACTACTTTTAACGATAATGTGTGTTCAGTGTTGTTCCAGTGAGAGAGCGAGCGATCATTTTAAATTGGCTTGAGCAACATTCTATGCTCAAATGTGCAATTTAATTAGAATTGATGGTTTTCGTTATTTCAGTTTTGCAACAGCTACTTATTCTAATGGTACGCGGTCACGGTAACATAAACACAACCATCAGAAGCGCTTTGCTTCATCTCTCTCTTTCCCTCTTGCTCTATGCACCATATTCATTGCAAATGCAATTTCCCTCGATGCATCAAAATGCTTTTATGCGACCCGAACCCACCACCCACAACTCAGCAGATGCTCCCTCTCTCAGTCAGTCAGTCAGTCTCACCATCACCATCACCATCAACACGAGACACAGAGACGTCGAGAATGAGAGCCACAGATGAGACGAGAGAGAGAGAGAGAGAAAGAAAAAAAAAAATGAATATAAAACGTGCAAAAATAACGAGCAGCTATTTTTGTGCTGTTGCACCGGCAATTTGCGGTATGATGATGATGTTGATATTATGGAAACATCAGTCAAGGCCACAGTCAATTTCATTATTTCGTCGTTATTTATTTGAGCCGTGAGCGCGATTCTCTCTTTTTTCCCGTTGCTTTCTGCGGGTTTCGTATGCATCAATTTTTGTAAAGTTAATATATTTTGTCATCGGTGGTGTCGGTTTCACGGCTGCATTCTATTTCCCAACCGAAGCAAAAACTAGTTTGATGATTTTCAGTGGTGAACAATGGTTCATTGAGCGCAAAAGATATAAAATATTCCCATGGAATGACATATACGATGATAAAGTTTTCGGACGTTGCAACTAGTGGATTTGGTTCTTAAAAGCATTTTTTTGCCTATGGAAATCACTTGCGGAATCCATTGGATGCAGAGAGCCACGAAGAAATTCAAATTTTGTGCCTGGTTGGAATACTTGGAATTGTTTTGCATCACACAATTTACCTGCTGCGTTTTCAGCACAAGATTTATGCAAGAGTTAAACCTTGCTCAATACCTACCCATTTATGCGGCAACGATGACGGTGTATCATCCCAGTAGCTGCAATGAAATCCATTTGCACGGCCAGAGAGACGTAGAGAAACACTATATATTTTTTTGGCTGTGTTCTACGTTAAATTTATTTATGCATTATTGATTCGGTTGGTTTTTTGTTGTTGTGATTGTTAAATTTTGTATGTGTGTCTGTGAGTGTGTGTATTGTGGTACAATAATAATTTTAATTCAATGAAACGTTACGCTGTGGTAAGAGAATGCATCGAGGGGCAAATCACTCTAAAGTAAATTACTTTCTCGATTACTTTCTCTGTTACAAATTACTTTAGAGTGATTTGCCCCTCGGAATGCATCCTTTATATTTTTAGCGAGTAAAATTTGCATGCTTTTTTCGGGATGGCAAATACAATTGGTTTTGAAAAAGTCTGTTTTTTTTTGGTTGAATTCTCATTTTTTTTTTAAGTTTTTAATTCGGTTTTTACAGGAACAAAACAAAACATACAACGGTGAGTGGTTTTATTTAGTGCCACTTACAAAACTGGCCAAATATGTTGTTGTCTGCCATCTTTTTTTGTTTTTTAAATATAATTTTCACATTTAAATACAATTCTTTTGTAGTCAATTCAAATTGGTGACTGAAATTGTCTTTTTTTCTGCATCTCGTTAAAATGAGCACAAATTTTTGTTTGCCTCACTACGCACGTCATTCTCACAATCATAAAAATGTGTGTGTTTTGCATTCCGTGCAATCGATTTTCATATTAAAGCCAATATTTTTCTCTTCTTTGCATTTGGGCGAGAGACGATTGTTTTTTCTTTACCGATAATTCGTGTAATTTTCCATGTTCAGACGGAGTGGGTGATGAAGCTCTCATTCTTCTTCGTTTATTTTTATTTTCATCCACATTTTCTTTTCGTGCACCCCATAATTCCTTGTTGATTTTGCACGCACTTCAAATATTTTGATTGTAGACTCAATTAAAATATGCAAATCAACGAGTTCATTTTTTTGAAATCAGGTTCATGGCAGTTTTGGGCTTCAATTTAAAAAAAAAGGTTAATCAATGGGCTTGTTTTTCCGACATATTTTCAATAAGTATTAAAATTTCATAAATTATTATTTCGTTTCCACAACCAAATGGTATCGTTTTTTGTTGCTTTTGCCGTGTATCATGCTGTGCGCGGATTAATTCACTAATTACACATCGATTTTGCTGCTTATTATGAGTTTAATTCCAACGAAAATGTGTATTTTCCCTAAAAAAAAAACGTACATTCAACAAGTTCATAAGATGCCTCTCATTGTGTTCCACTTGTTAAACTCGATTTATTTCTCTTTCTTCTTTCACAAAAAGGCGAATTCTCATTCTCTATCTTCGACAAAATGAAAATTTGATTAGTTTATTTTCGGAAAACCAATAAAACCAAACGATTCGATTGAAAACAAAAAATAAACGCAAGGAAATTATTGTAAATAATTAGCCTACAAACTCGTGTTGCAGTGGAAAAGTTCCACTGATTTTTTCTTCTTTGTTTTGCTCTTGTTCGTATTTTGTACGCATTTCCATCGTTTTTACTCTCAATTTCGCCCTTTCGCCATGATGCACCAAAGAGCTCTTGATACATCCCACTCCCTCTCCCTCTCTTTCTCGATCTCTTCTTCTGTCTTTTTCTCTCTTTCTCTGCCTTTCTCTCTCGTATTATAACCACAATTCACACATTTTCGCACAATTCGTTAAAAGTTTCCGTATAACTTTGTCCTTGTGTATTGTTGTCTCTGCTTGTGAGAGTGGCTTGTGTTTGCCGTTGTCATATAAACGAAATAAAATGAAAAAAAGCACACAAACCGCATCAACATTCACGCTACAACGGAAAACTGCGGAGAATCTCAAATGAAACCGTAACTAATAATATTCATGTGATTTTTCTTCGCTTTCTCTTGCACCTCTCTCACTCTCTCTCTCTCTCGTCATTTCTACTCGTTAGAGGTTTTTCTGCTTCTTCATTCGATAAACAATCTGATATTTGTATGTGTGTTTGTGTTTGTTTTGTTGCATTTTAAAAATTGTATGTAGTTAAATATCCCTTATTCACTATCAAAGTACCCTTATCGACACTTTGGAAACAGCTATCTTTGGTTAACTTTTCGATTCGATTATAATATGCATACAAACTAAACAAAAGCCATATGCTTTGATTTCTTTTTTCTTCTTCTTGGTTTAAAACAATTTTTTTCTTCGGAATTAAGGATTTGGCGTTTGGTTTTTTCTTTCGCAGTCTGTTTTTTTGTACGAAAATTTGGATTGTACGAAAAAGTAAATGTAAAACGATTTAAAGTGGAAAAAAGAAACGATCGATGTAAAAAAAAAACAGAAATATTTGTCAAAACTCAAAGCCGAAACCGTTTTCTAATTCGCCTTAAAAAATCAATTGCTGCTGGAATGCACACAACTTGCTCATTTATGATTGATTAATTTACATGTTCGATTCATTAGCACATCAAATATATCGATATATCATAATTTTTCTTGCATCATTTTGTGTTTCTTCTCTCAATCAACAATGTTGTTGTTGTTCTACGATGCAAAATTCACGTGTTTACATTTGTTCTATCCAAAACATGTTGCTTGTGATTAATTGTATGTATGTGTATTTGTCTGTATTAAAGTCCCTGTTTGAAGCATGCCGCTTATCGCATGCTTGACCACAATCGTGTCGAGCGATTGTCGTATTTTTCTTGCACAGGAATTCAACATTTGTGGTTTTCCCAACCATTTTTTTTCTCTCGTTGTCCCATTATCTTGGGTCAAAAAACCAATTTCTTTTTTCATCATGTAAGAAAAACCATATTTAACAACATTTTTGTTTTTTCTCTCTAAAAAAGACAATTTTCAGCTCAAATCAATTTTGTTTGTCTCATTCAAAATGACAATGTTCAGATCATCAAAATTCCAGATAAAATGTTTAAATCTTGATTTGTTTAAAAATGTGTTTTCAAAGTGCGTTTAAATTACACACAGAGTGTGAAGACGAAGACAAATTAAAGGAAACAACATGAATTACAAAAATTGTAACAATCACAATAAGTCGTTTTCGACCAAATTTCTAAATGCTAAGGATTTTATTGTTTAAAAAAAATTTGTTCGGTGTTACACAAGAAAAACTGGAATGTGCACGAAAAATTATCATCATCATCATCATCATCATCATCATAATCATTGGAGTGGAAAATATTGGTTGTGTTTGTGTACAAAAAACATTCGGGAATTCCATTTCATATTTGTTATAAGTCGTATGTAGTTTTTTTCTTCTTTGTAATTTATTCTATTCTATGTGAATTAATTGTACCATAAAATTTGATTTAAATGGCATTCGTCTTGTGTTTCGATTCATTCACGTCTCTACATTTTGTTCGTGCATACGGTCGTTCGTTCGTATCGATCATCGGTATCGGTGCATATAAACAAATATTTCGGGTTTGGGTTTTGGGGTTTGGATTGGTGAGGTGACGAGGGTCGACTAGATCGAGTTCACAGTTCTATCGTTTTCACTCGCCTCTCACACAAATGCACTTCGATTACCGCTTTTGATAAATAATTCATACATCGAATTCAATAAATATCTACGGTCGATGAATAGTTTTCCTATTCCTATTCTACAATTTTGTTGTTGTTGTTGTTCATTAATTAAATTTTGCTATTCGCTACGATACCAATCCAGTTGGCGAACTGTTTACTCGCCACGTAGAAGGAATGGTCTCCTTTCTCTCTCTTTCCCTTTCTCTATTTACTACTAAATCGCTCTCAAAATTCCATATCTCTCTAACTCTCTTCGTCTCTATAACTTTCCCTCTTTGCTTCTACCTCTATGTCTCTCTCCCCCCCTTTCTCTCTTCCACTTTTCTATTTTATCTCCACACTGGATAAAAATAATGGCATCAATGTGAATTTATCCTAAACTAATCCGCATTTGCTGGGGCCAATTAAACTATACTTTGGAATTGACTAAAACTTCGGCGATTTCGGACGAATTTTGTATCGAGGGTGGTTTGTGTGTGTGTATATTTTTTGCTATTAAAATTCATTGAATGCTTTTAAAACGGTGTTCATATTTCATGAACTAAACTAGAATACGGTCGAAATTTGTCATGATATGATGCACACACTTTCCTCCATTTCGACTAATTCGCAAGCTTATAAATAGATGGAATCGAATTTTCTTTATGTGCAGTACGCAATTTCGATTTCGCAAAAATTCGTACAAATAGCCGGTTGCCAATAAAAGCGTTCCAAGTATCTGTTCAATAGCCATTCAAATGAAGTGGAATAAACCGATTTTCCGAAGGAAAAAAAAACGCCACGAAATAAACAAGGGCAGTGTGTATCTATCCTCACTGAAACATAACTAGAAAGTCAATCGCCATTCTGCTTTTAGAAACTTTTGACCATTCTCTTATACAAATACACACCCTTCCACCTCTTCTCATACATCGCTTGGATACATACTATGCTAGCATTTAACTTTCATTCATTTCGAAATGCCATCGTATTATGCGTACGTATGTTTTTGTGAATAAAATTGTTCTCGTTCATACACCCACAATTTCGTTAATGTAATTGTCAATCGGGAAGGAGTGTGGACCTGTGGACAATTAATGATAGAGTCTAGAGTATTTGAAATCAGGCATTTAAATGGGCAGTACTTGGGTTTGGATTCATTATATTATTTTTAAGTTCTATTTACATATATTTTTTCTTGATTGGTTGACAATGGAAAAGGAGTTGCTTTTTATTTTGCTTTAAATATCAGTGTGATTGATGTGATTCCACAGAGAAAACTCGAGAAAAAAAAATACCTAAAACTAAATCTTTGTTGTTGTTCACAAACTTTAGCGACCAGCAATTTTTTTTTTCCAAATGTCAACAATTTACTGCAGCCGCTACTGCTGCTGCTGCCATTCGACTCTAACATATGATTTTTGAGCTTTTGATTTGTTCGTTTTGATACCACAGCTACTCAACATATGAACTTCTAATGGCTGTTTTTCTCTCTAGTTTAAGTACATATATAGAACATTTGTCGAATTTTCTGATGAACTAGAACTGCGAATGGCATGAAAACTATTCAACCGTTTGGCTTGTTGCATTTTTCTGATTCCGTTCATACAGTTTTTTTTTCGTTAGATTTCTGCTCGATTTTTTTTCGGCGTTTCATTTCTCAAATATCTCTTTTTTTGCTCATTTATCGAAGTTCGTTGGTTTTATATGCTCATTTTGTCATTGCGTCCTAGAAATTGCATCCGTTTTTCGTTCGGTAGGAAGTCAATGGTGTTCGTTTTTTTCCCTGGGAAATGAATAAATTGAACTGGAGAACAACTTTGTCGTTCACTTATGATTCGGAAATGAAATAAATGTATATGGCAAACATTTGTATTATATCTGCAAGAAGAAAGCTACGAGAGTACATTTTTTTTCTTCACATTTGTCAAAATATAATTTGGATGTTACAAATTGGATTTTAAGTCCATATGAAGCCGGATGCTATTAGAATTGCATGATTCTGCAAATTTCATCAACATTTCTCCAACAAGAATCAGCATTTTTTGTATCTTTTCAGACTCAGTGTTCAATTGGTGGAAATCGTTGCTTCACGATGAAGAATGACTAAAGCAAAGATTTGAGAAGTGACCAAAGTAAAGATGTGTACAGTGTATTAATCCTTTTGATTAAAACCGATGACTTTGTTGAACGTATTCGAAACAGCTGTATTCAGTGGTCATACAAAATGGATACAAATCATCCATGAAATGTCTCAATCATCATCACACCTCTGCTGCTGCACAAAATGAACATAATACCAACAACACAAAATAAGCATCAAATGATGAGAGCATTCTTGGAACAGAGGCCATTCGGTTGACTAGTTAGTTCAGCCCAAGAGTAAAAGAAGCATTTATATAAATTTGTTGTTGTAATTTCTGCAAAGTCCATCCATTTTGCACACTATGTGTAATGTGTATTCGTACGATATACCATATCCATGTCATTCGTTATGCATGACACGACAATGCTTTAATCTGTTAAACATTCATTGTGTGTGTGTGTGTGTGTGTGTGTGTAGTATTAAAAATTCATTAATACAACTTGCATTCATAGATATTTATATTAAATGGCGTCATCGTCGAGTAGATCTCGTTTGACTGCCGTTAGTTCGGAAACAAAATTCCTCTAGCTGTTGCATATGACAAACTGTCGCTTGCAATTAACATATCATGAAATGGTTCATTCAACACGAACCCGAAACAGAGACAAAAAAAAACATGAAAAACACAAGCGTGTTTTTTTTTAAACTTTTTTGCTGACAAAGAAACTGAGAACTATATTTTAAACCGAGCAGAATGTTTTGCATTTTTCCCTCATTCTCTTGCTCACTTTCTCTACATAAATTCAATTGTGGTATTTATTTACATTGCAAGTTGAATTTAAAACCGAATATTATATGTGTTCATTTGGCTGAACAAAAGGCGAGAGTCCGTGTTCGACTGCTCGTTTTCTGTTGGAGCTGCATGACTAACGAATTAAATAATTGTCCATACCGCACTTACCCCGATCCCAATGAAGAGATTCGAGTTGGAGCATTGGTTGTTTCTCAAGCAAAAAGCAAGTGTTGAGAGCAATGAGAAGAAAAATTGATGCAAAGAAAAAAGTGGTTTATGTCTTGAGCGAATGAATGGTATTGCAGAAACACATCCGATGTATAAAATGTTTGAACTTATATCAAATGTCGGAGGTGGTTTTCTTCATGTTAATTGGAGTTGTCTGTTCGATGAGCAGCTTATCGGAGGCCAGTGGAACAGCATTTGGCAGTTGGTTGATGGGTGCAGCCGGTTGCATTTGAATCACTTCTTTCGTTGTTTTCACAAGATTTTCGGCAATTGTATTCGATGTCAATATGATGTGTTGTTGCTGTGATGGGGGCACATCGCTAGTTGGCAGCTGTGGTGATAACGGCGATGGTGGCGGCTTTTGTTGGCATTCGTCGAAATTATTGGTCGCTGTTTGGGTTTCATTTGGCGGTGCATCTTCTGCCACCATTTCGATGCTGATGCCTTTATGCTTGGCAAACAATTTTAGCAACTCAATTGCGTCAAGAGCCTCTCGTTTTTCATGCAAGAATCTGTTTCAATTTCATATCAAATTCAATTCAAGCAAATGTCATTAATTATTTGCATTCCCATTTCCGGTTGAACGACATCGAGACAGCAACGTGCGTGCCAACGAACGGTAGAAGTATTGTGTGTATGTGTATTGACGTTGTCATCGTCGTCATCATCATCATCATCACCACCAGGGACGGAGTTCACACACCACAAATCCAATTCGAAAAGCCGGAACAAACAATGAAAACGCAAACACAAAACGAAAATAATGTCAATAAGTAAATAAATAACGAATGAAGTCGACAAACGACAGTGAAAACAAGAGAGATATTTATGTGTTTGAGCCACATATTGCACACGTACATACGACAAATTTCTGAAATAGATGAATGGATGGGGAGAAAATAGGAGCAAGAAAACTAGATTGAAAGTGAAATATGACGGAAAACAATGGATGGAATGGAATCGACAACAGTATTCGACTGCCAATATCGAAGCCACACTGGCAGCGTCGCACGTTCAATAAACAAAACCAGAATTATTTTACACACAACACAATCGCTTACAAAGCGACACAAGTATCTCCATGAATGTATCAGTCGGTGACAAAGCCGAATATTTATATCGAATTTGTGTGAATTTCGAAATTCGCGTGCATTTGCTTTGCGTTGGAATGTCTCAACAGGCAATCCGATTACATTGTCTTTTGTCAATTGTCGAGATGGTCCATGAGATAACATTTTCACAGTGTGTCAAATTGAAAGATTTGAGGCTGTGAGAATGAAAATGGCAATACAGGAATAAACATCCTGAAACGCATCAAGAAAATAAATTCGCAAAAATGAATCATGAGTTCTGAATACTCAAAAGTGAAACATGAATTTACATGGGCAGCAAAGGAGGTTCATGGTTCACTTTTGCGTATTCAGAACTCATGATTCACTTTTGCGAATTTTTTTTTTCTTGATGCGCTTCAGAATGTTTATTCCTGTATTGCCATTTTCATTCTCACAGCCTCATTTGTGTACGAGAGAACGACACGTATACACTCAAGTGTATTGTTAGATAACGTCCCGTTGAAAAATACAAGTGCAAAATTAAAATTGAAATTTCCTTCAATTCAACGTGTGATTAAGTCTGACGTTCGACGACAAAGTCTCACAGAGAGGGAAGCTCGTTAAATCGTCTGCCCTTATTTGCCACCCATCTTGAAATGGCAAATTTCGCACAGAAGCAAGTTAAATGCGTGCCCATTTTCAGAAATAATGATAATATTAATCGCACACTTGAACGCATCGAAAGCCATCATCCACATCGACAGAACAAAGTCTATTGAAAAAGCACTTTGACTTTTCGGGCGCATTGAAAACAAGCATCAAACATCATTGAACTACTTCCAAAATCGAAAACAACTCATCGACTAAGAGTGCACGATGCTCTTGGAAGAAATTTTTCTTTTCAATTTGAAACTATTCTCGTCGCGTCGAGAAATTTGACGAAATATCAACGGGAAATCATAGTTTATCTCATGGCTCTCTATTGACACAAACATTGTTGATGCGCAAGTTTCAAGTGTTTACGTTCACTTTGGATTTCGTGGAAGTTGTAAAAGGAGAGTAGTGGAAATGCGCTCGGTTGCAAGCGAGCTTATTAGTTTTTAATTAAAATATCTGTTTGTGCAGCATGTGCAAGCGGTGGTGCATAGAGATGGAGAGATCCGGAGGCATGAAGAGGAGGAGTTAAAAATGCAAGCAGCCACTTTTCGCAATTTTCTTTTCACTCAACTTGAATGTGCTTATAATTGTCTGATAGAGAGCAACATCCTAGCCAACGGCTTTAGTTTAAATAAAATAAGTTCCGTTTTACTGCTTTGTGTCTCGTTTTTGTTACGTTACCAGGTTTTTGGTCATGTTGTGAATTATACTATTTTCGACAAGAAAGACGGAACGAGGGAGAGATTGAGAAAAAGAGAGAAAGAGAGAGAGAAAAATGTTCTTCGGCAAATGATGATGAACTTTTCCCCAAGATAGCTAGCTGTTCGACCAACTGCTTCGCGTTGCCATGGGAATAGCACAACGAAAGCGAGAGCTTATGAAGTGCGTGTGTTTAAAATAGAAACGCGAGTGTGTGCACGTCACACCATGAAGCATGGCATCTATTACAGATTCTTTTTTCCCAAGCAATGCGTCGAGGTAAGCAGCAGTGAAGAAAAGCACCGCACACGTGTTATCCAGTTGTGCTTTCTGGGCGTGCACATGAAACAAACGATACAATTTCCATCAAATGAATCCTAACGATTTAGCAAATTTTTCAGATGCTTCAAGTGTACAAACATTCTAATTACATTTTAAGGCACTCGGCCCCTTTCGTGTGCACAAAAACCTACTTTAAACTTTGTACACGCGCGAAAACCCTCTCTCTCTCATTACGCTTTTTTTTGCTCTTGTTTGATGCCGCAACGCGTCGAGAAAACGGAACGCAATTTTTCGCGTGCCAACCATTAATGATTTGTAAACAAAGGATTAAAAGATTTTTTCTGGCGAACAGCGGCAAAACCGTTTCCCAAATCACGCATTAATTTTCAATCAAATCAATCCATTATTCACGAACATATCACGAAGGTGAATCAAACTGATGAATCTAGTCTTTTTGTTGTTGTTGTTATTGTTGCAGTTGCTAGGCTCTTATTTCCCATGCGGCTTTTGTATGCGTGTATCAGGTGATGAACTTGAAAAAGTTGCCAATGGAAAAATACATGGACATGAAATTGAAAATGAAATTATCGTTTTTACCTTGAGCCTCAACATTCTTTGGTCAAAGAGACACATTTTCGGGAGAAATTTGTGTGTGTGTCTCACTTTCATTTGCATAAGTTTTCGGGGAAATTAAGTCAGTTCATAAACATTTGAAATGTAACATCCGGATTCCGGAATTTGGTGTTAAAATTTAATGAATGATATAATCATTATTTCATGGAAATCCATCTGGCCGTAAGCCATGCGTTTCAATCAATTTGACAGTTAAATTGAAAAACAGAGCATACAGAATATCCAACTGATAAATGAACAAACACATTTTGTGGTTGGGGACCACTATGATAATAATAGATTTCGGATTAAAGCCGTATATATATATGAGGCTGTGAGAATGAAAATGGCAATACAGGAATAAACATTCTGAAGCGCACCAAGAAAAAAAAATTCACAAAAGTGAATCATGAGTTCTGAATACGCAAAAGTGAACCATGAACCTCCTATGCTGCCCATGTAAATTCATGTTTCACTTTTGCATATTCAGAACTCATGATTCATTTTTGCGAATTTTTTTTCTTGATGCATTTCAGAATGTTTATTCCTGTATTGCGGCTAGCGGTCATAAGTTCCCAAATCCATCCATCCATTCGTCCATCCATCCAATCATCCATCCATCCATCCATTCAATTCTATGGATGGATGATTGGATGGATGGACGAATGGATGGATGGACAATGGATGTTGGATGGATCTTCAATGGATCTTCAATGGATATTCAATGGATGTTCAATGGATATTGAGTGGATGGATTTATGGATGGATCTAGGTACAAAAATTCGTATAACTGGAATTGAGGTCAAGTCTGGATATATCAACTTATGGATGGATGGATGGATGGATGGATGAATGGATGAATGGATGAATATTAGACAAATTTTGAACATCTCTGCTTGTCTGCCATAAGAACCAACGTATTTGATGTAATAGGGAATAGAAGTGGCGCCGAAATGATATGAATTTTTGTAGCAACTTCAAGAATTATCAATACTTGTTGTTATTGTCATAAATTTCTCAACAACAAATACTTTAGTTCTTTAAAATGCCGCAAATTGTAAATATATGTGTTTCGGTGCCACTTCTATTTTGTGCCGCTGATAAGAACAGGGTGATTCTGTGTTTTAAATATTAAGTGATGGAAACATTTCTGACAATTAGGCTTATATAGAATAACCTATGGATAGCAGAATCGCATGGGCCGAATGGAAAACTCGCTAACTCAAAAAAAAAATCGGGTAGATGACTTTTCTCCGGGCAGCTGCAACGTATCACCTCAAATACGAAAAGCGCCATCTGCACATATTTGACTATTCAAAGTGAACTAGCTGTCATCAGTATCGATGAGTCATCGATGCTCAATTTTGGGTCATAAACGGTACATTGAAAATTGCAAAAGTGCCGTTTATGACCTAAAATTGAACATCAATGACTCATCATTACTGATAACAGCTAGTTCACTTTGAATAGTCAAATATGTGCAGATGGCACTGCAAAATCGTTCACCACTGACAAACGTCAAATTAGTATGGAAAGAAGTCAATGTTGCAGCCTCCTGCTTTTCTCCCCCAATTTTGACCTTACTTTTTTGAATGTTTTTTCTTCGGTTTTTTTTTTTCATTTAAAGGCTCTCGGAAATTTGTGCCATTTTTTGACATTCCAATGCATTTAAGTCAGTAGGTAGGGTTTACAAACGTTTCGACAAATACCGCAAACGGTGTTATGAAAACGTTATTTTTCTCTAGTGTTTTTTTTGACAGTCCAAAATACCGCAGAAATAACGATAAAAAACGTTTCTGGGCGTTATATAACGGCTCTGTAAAAAAACGTTTTTAGGAAACACTGAAAAAAATAACGCGTTTTTAAAACCTATCAGTAGGACGTCAATGCTGCTAATGACATTGGCGTTTTAGGCAAAAGCAAAATAGGCGACTCAATTCCAGTTATACGAATTTTTGTACCTAGATCCATCCATAAATCCATCCACTCAATATCCATTGAACATCCATTGAATATCCATTGAAGATCCATCCACCATCCATTCGTCCATCCATCCAATCATCCATCCATAGAATTGAATGGATGGACGAATGGATGGATGGATTTGGGAACTTATGACCGCTAGCCTGTATTGCCATTTTCATTCTCACAGCCTCATATGTTGAAATGAACATTAAAACGTATGCATAAAATGAAGGAAGATATGTGTTGGATTTCCAACGAATTTCAACCAAATACATTTTCATCCGTCAAGAATTGAACTGAAAATGAATTCGGAGATGATGATCCTGACACACGCACACACCAGCACAAACACACACATGGATTTGGTCGAATTGAATTAAAAGTGAGAAAGAGAGCGATTGAGTGAGAAGTGAGAGAGACAGTGGGAGAGAAAGAGAAAAATTAAATAAATAAAGAGAGTGTTCAAATGGAAAACTGGCTGTGAAGCCTGCGAAATGTGGCATAAATATGATGAAATATTGTGAAAGATGACCTTAAACCCGTATTTTGATATGTTTGGTCGTTGTGCGGTTGATTTGTTTGTTTGTGTGCGTGTGCGTGTTGAGGCTCTGGGTGGATTGAAACGTGCGTCGTTGTCGCAAGACTGTATTTGACATCATATAAATAAAAATCGTATGTGATATACACGAGCCTTCCATTCCATAGTTATCTTTGGGCAATATGTGTTCTATCGTGTGCCTCCAAAGCTCACATTCCATCCATTGATTTGAGTAAATAAACAAGTGCAGACTAAAAAAAAATCTCTACGTAATTTAGATGATAATTTGTTATGTTTTTTTTTTGCGACACATCAAATACTACATGTTGATGGAATAAGGAGATAAATCCCAACCTGCCTGAAACTTCTTTCAGCTGTTCTATGAAATCTTTGCCCGTGATGTCGGCCACCGAATTTGGGTCCATGTTGGTGATCATCTCAAGGTCTGGTTCGCTCAACACCGACACATTATACAAGTTGTTCTTCAATTGGCTGACGATTTTCTTCAAATGTACACGTTCCACGTCTGGGCTATCGGTTGTGTCGGCGGAATTTCGGCGCGTTGTTATGGTCACGTAATGTGTTGGCTGCGGGTGTGTATGCGTGTATGGATTGTTTTTCCCGGAAATTGACCGAGATAAAATCCGTCGCCATACAAAAAAGGCAACGAGAACCAATTCATCGGAATTCGAGAATAATGACCGCACAAAAGATGCGCCGATTTGTTTTGTTGTCAGGCAGTTGCCGAGTGAGCAGGATCCAAAAAGCGGACACAAGTGGGATGGCATGGAAATAAAGAGAGAGAGAGAGAGAGAGAAAAAATATGTTTCTTTACATAAAAATATACGAAAATAGAAAATTTGGGTGCTATTGAGAGTTTTTGTCGGCTTAAAATATATGAGTTTTCATCGAATTTGGAAAACATACGCGTCGAATGGCACAACCATTCGATTCATTGTCGTGCCGTTCGTTCGCCATTCAATTGTCCTATTGATTTCCAAATCGAGCCCAAACATGCAATGAGTTTCACACAATTTCAATACCATCAGCACAAACAGCACAAACAGCATCATCACAATGCTGTTTGTCACAACGCCCCAAAAATTCAATTATGCAAATTTAAATGGAAACATTTCAATTTTCGTTCGCTGAAATCGGTTTGAAAATGAGAAAGGGCGATAGAGCTAGCGAGCAAGAGAATGAGTTGAACTGACTGAACGTAATTTGATCGTTGTGTTCGTTTTTTTTTCTCTCCATTTTTCTCTTGTTTTCCAGGTAAAAAGTCAATGGATTCAGCTTTTGGCGCACGTTTTTCATCTATGATTATTTAATGGATGTTTTCTAAATAAATTATTAATTATGAGCAAAAATATTGACTTGTTAATAATGAGATTGAGAGAAAGTAGGTGTTGGGAGCTAAAAGGTGGCTCGAGCTCAAAGACCGTCGATAATTAAAGTAGTTTCATTATTAATTAATGGGGAGACGAAGATGTTTCCATTTTTCAGCGTACACAATGAGCCAAGCAGCTGTTGCGTGCGATAGCTTTGGCGCTCATTCGCGCGCTTCTCTGCCAGAAACCGTATGTAAACTGAGTATTTTGAATGATGATCTGCCATTATTTATTCACATTTTCATTAGAAATGTGCTTGCTATGGAATCAAATATCACGTTGTGTTGTCGTCAACAGCCTAACATCCCTTTCTCTGCCTCTTTGCTTCTCTCCCTCTTCCTTTCTCGCTCTAGCTCAAATTGATTTATCGTTCGAAGTGTGCCTTTTTTGGTAATGATCCCAAAAACAGCAAGATTTTGTCAGTTGTTCGCTGTTTTGTTTGGATTAAGTCAAACATCATTTTCTGGCCTCATTCATTCTGAATGAAAATCACTTGCCACATATTGATTTGCCAGGCACAAATGCTAGTGTGTGTACTGACTGATTTTTCTCCTCTCATTCGTTTTTTCTTCTTCTTCGTTTGCCACTCCAGTCGAATGAATATATTCATTCGGATGAATTGATTTGCTAAAAGCAGCGTCACAACGGGCAAAAATATGCTAACATGGTCGACAAATAGTGTCAGTATTTATCATGAGCTAGTTGGAAATTTGGCACACACTGACAGGTTATTCATAAGTTGTGCGATAGCATACATATAGATACATATTTCGTAACGTAGGACGAGAGAATGAAAATATTGTACATGGGCATGTGTCGAATAGAATTATCAATTTTCATTTTGGTCGATCTTTCGTTTGAGAAGAAAAAAAAACGTCGATCGAGTGTAATATTGCCGCCGTCGCCTTTTGCTGTTTACTGCATGATAACCGATATTTGGCCGATGTATCGTAATTCGCTTTGCGATACAATTCCGTTCGGTTTTTGCACGCGAGAGAGATAGAGAGAAGAAAAAGAGCAGTGAGATGCGGAGCCAAAATCATAAATAAATTCGGGAATATTTTGTTGGTGTTTTTTTTCTCACATTGTCGTATGGATATCCGGTGGAAGGAGAGGGCTTATTGAATATTCCCATTGGAAATTGAAACATGAACAGATGCATTTGCGACCGAAAGTTTGGTGTCTGTTTGATGGGTCAGAAAATTCATTGTATTTGGCCGTGTTACCAACCGTAAATTGAGTCCCTCACGTGCATTGTACGAATAATTAATGCGACGTTTTTTCTCATCTGTCTCAGTGCATAGTCGAATCTCGTTTTTTTCTCTCCATCTTCTATTGGCCTGGTTGCTAGAAATGGAAAAAAAAGTGGTGCGCTCTGAAGCATGGAGTGAGCGCAAATGAACAACGCCACTTTTATAATTGAAATGGTAGCAAGTGTCAATATTTGACGCAAGCTTAGTATCCACACATACATACAAAGTGCGGTACGGTTGGTTCGTTGTGCATTTTAAAAAGCCACCATTTAAATGATTGTTGTGTCTCACCTCTTGCACATCGCTACGGTCGACACAACAAAAGGTTCAAGGTTCACTTGATTCTCGGAATGACGGCAACAGTAACGGCAGTGGGGATGGCAGCGGTGGCAGTAAATGTGTACAGTATCGGTATGCAATGAACCGAATGTCTGCAGTTAATCGAATATTCTTATTCTGATCAGGTTTAGCTGCATCAAACTCCCTACACTTGAAATTTACGGTAGATTCGGTTGTGTCTCATCTTTTCCAAATACAAAAGACGATGCAAAGCAAATGGCAATGCAGGGAAAATGAAATAAAAATTGCATTGCCACGATCCAATGGCTTCTGCATTGGCAACAGAAAATCAATGCTTGTCGAAAGCAGTGAAAGAAAACTTTTGAAGTTTCCCATCGACGAAACTTCGTCACTTCTCTCGAAACAACAGTAGGTAACTGAATTGCAGCCATTTCATTTGAAAACATTCAACGCCAACACACACCCACACCGTATTCTCGGTAAACTTTACATTGTTGATTTGGCTCATCTTAATTTATACTTCAGATCGAATTCACTTTCAGACACAATCAATTTGACAAAGTTTGTGCATTTCATTTTACGGGTGAAGTTATGCCCGAGGTTTTATCGTTTAGTTGTCTGGTTTTTCTCCATTCTCTTTGTTCTTTCTCTAGGAAGAGTGCTTGGCTTTGTGATATTTTCGTGTAGTGTTACGTTTACCGTGATGGTGGCAAGCCAAACACACACACATTCAACAAACGGTTCAAAGACAAGCGCACCAATCTTAAGCTCAAAATATGCTGAGAGTGGCAAAGAGCCGGTTTCAAATCAGCGCAATTGAAATATTCATATATGATTTATCTGGATAACTTCATTTCCGACCATTTCAATACACCGTGAGCCTGCGCTCGCTCTCACGCTACATTGTTCGGCTGAAGCGGACATATATGAAAATTGTACCGAAGCGCAAAGTTTCGGCCACGACGTTCAACACACAAGGAAAAATCATATCGGAAACACAGACAAACTGCAAGGAAATCGAAAAACACCATACACGCTCGCATACAACGAACGGAGATAGAGAAAAAACGGAGAAACTTTTCCCATTTTGTCAAATTCAGGCGTTAGCCTTTAGACATTCCCAAAATCTGTTGTCGTTTTTTCGCTTCGTTTTTTTTTTGGCTTGGACGATGGAGATGCATCTCATTTTCTGCACTTGTAGCCGCAAATACTATATCGCAATAATTTGATCGAATGCAGCCTGCTGCTCAATAAATTGGAATAACTGGGAGAGCCGCCAGTTGTGTTACTTGGCTTTTTTTCGGTGTCGGGCGCGGTTTCGTTTAAATGATTTATTCCCAAGAAAATTAAATCGATTAAAAGTTTCGATTCGCAACCGGATATGTATGGGAATATCGTGTAAATGGAGCGTGAATCGAGAGAGAGAGAGAGAGAGAGAGAGAGAGAGAAATAGCTCTAGTATGCTATGCTGTTGTTGTGACTGAATACGATCGGTTGTTTGAAAGTAAAACAGCTTAAAATATTAAAACGATTTGATTCCAAGTTGTTGAACGTTTAAGTCTGTCTTGTAGGCTGATGTACCCATTATGCAACGCAAAATAGATAGTTTTCGTACAGCAAAAAAAATGTGGCGAATCGCTATAAAATGTGTTGTTCGTTGGCAGTAGCAAACCTAGTTTCCAGCAGAAATTGGATTTTCTCTTATGTCTTGTGTTCACACGATCAAAATGTCGAAACATATCGAAAGTTTGAGTTATTTTCTCGATTAATTGAACGTCGCTTCTCCACGATTGCCGTTAACTACTCTGTGAGAACTGTTAATTTACTCTCGACACCAAATTTAGAACACAAACATTAACAAATACATTTAATAGCACAACCGAGTAATCACTATGAATTAATCGACTTCGGTGCGGTTGTGTTCGTAATTATCAGCTTTTCTACCCGTTTACATTCTTGAGAGACACATTTCTCTTTCTCTCTTGCTCTTTCTTTTTCTCGTTTTTTCATTTCCTTTCAATTTCTGTGCCTCAATCAAATCATTTCCGCAGATTCTGCTCATTCAAGCCTCATTCATATTAATCGATGAAAATGCCGAGTTTTGTGGATTTGTCTAAAAAAAAAATAACAACCATTTTATACTTACATCAATCCATTGTTCGCCTTCAAAAACGGCAACCAATTCGGTGTTCGGTTCAAGCGTTTGGAAATAATCTTCGTCATCGATTTCCGTGCCATCTGAATCCAAATGAATGTTTGGTACATCCATCTTGCCAAATTTTTCGGCCGATTTGGCTTTCACCTCGTCCAGTGATGCGGCAACAACACCTTTGCAATTAGCACGCGATACGTCCTTAACCTGCAATAATATTTTTCCAGATGGAAAAAATGGAACAAAAACACACAATGTTAATGCACAGAGAACAGAAAAATAAAGCAGAAAGAAAGTGAGGTGCAAGAACGATTCCAGGTAAATGAAAGCAATTACAAATATAGTTTTAAATTGACGTCACTTGAATTGTGGATCATTTATATGCGCTATTTTAATACGGTCTGCACATTACCATGGAAAAGGGTGTGTAATTAACCCGGCAAAAGGCCATTAAAGCGAAAGCAATTCAGTGTCGATTTCAGCACTCCCGATGGAATTGTGGTTGTTAGACAGGCAGGCGGGCAGTAGCAGCAGCACCACCGAAAAAAGATGCTTACCATTTGGATGTTCGTGTGCATGTGATCATTACTAAGGTATCATGTCGACGTTGTCGTCGTCGTCGTCGTCGTCGTCGTCGTTGGACATGACCCACAAATGCACATGTGAACTCGGCTAACCGCAAACTGTCACCACATTTCGCTTCGTCAACTCCCACTCTACCTCTCTCTCTCTCTCTCTCTCTATCTCTTTCTCTCTCTCTCTCTCTCTCTAGAACCGACGACAACAACGAAAAATCGACTGTTATGTGTGTATCGTTCAGGTACGAATTCGCACACATTTTGCATTAAAACGGTGGAAATTGTTGAAAGGAATTATCACTAATATGTCATCAATCACACTATCGACAGCATACAAATTGAAAACAAATTGATTTTTCACCACACTTGAGACCAATTGACCATCGGATCGACCGAGTTTTTCTCCCCGATATGAAATGAGCGGGTTTTCAGATGAATCGAAAACCAAACGCACTTGATATTGAAATGTCTCAATGGTTTTTGCCATAGTGACGCAACGGTATTTTCAACATTTGATAGAGCCCGATACTCTCACTCACTGTCTGTGTCACAACATTTGCATTTCAATAGCACGGAAAATCATCCGCCTACATACTTTCAAATCCTTTTGCTAACATAATAGATTTATCCCACTCTCAATGCGAATTATGTATCCTATTATTCATGCGGTATAAACTTTGAAGATGCTCAGGCATTAAATTCTCAGACAAAAATGAACAAGAAAAGAAAGAAATATTGGAGAAAATTCCATTTTTTTCCATCTTCTGAGCAAATGGAGAAAACGGATTGGGTGGCCACAACACTTTATCTCGTGATTTGTTGGAAATTTATTCGTTTCAATTATCAGACTTTTGGCAATCGTACAAAACTAGGAAAACACGTTGAAAGAAAATAAAAATACGTTGGATGCAGGGAAAAAATGGATTTTTCATCAAATGGCCCAAAACATGTACCTACTTTTTTCTCCACATTTCACTATTTCAAAGGCCTTTTTTCTAGCTTCTATAAGGCTTGCTTAAGCAGAAACTGGTTTTCGATCATTTAACTGAATTTTCATTCTCACCGAAAGAATGAGAAAAAAATGTTGGCAAGTGCATCGGTTGTAATTTAATCGCCGTAAAAATGGCTGGGATGAATTTTGGCTTTCACGAGCTGACACACAAAGCCAACGGCTAATCGCTATTTTGTAATCAGTTCCGAGTCGGAATGAGTCATTTAAGCGAGTTGTGTTTGTTTTATTTTTTTCATTGATTTTGTTCATTCTTTGGTAGAGAATCTTCGCTTGAAATTACATGGTGTTCTCTAGATTTTCTTCCTCCTTTTGGCTGTTCTTTTTGTTTGTTCATTTTCCATTTTTTTTTTTTCATCACAGGATAAACCTTGTTTCAAATACGTATTTTTCGTTTTATTCTTGTCTAGTGAAGATTTATCGGAAAATATGCGGTTAACGTAAAATGCATGTGCACATTTTTTTCCGTATGATAATTGGATCGATCGTTTCAATTTACCTTATTAAAATGAGATCCATGTTTACCTTTCAAACTGGGACCCATTTTTCTTTTTCTATCAAACTCTTTCGTTGCTTCCGCTCTTTTCATATGAAGCAGAATTGTTCGTGAAAAGCGGAGAACAAGAGAGTGGAGAAAAAAGAGAGTAGCCCCTTTTCGCCTGATTTAAAGTTTCCCGTAATCCATCGTGTGTCTGTTGTATACAGAAGCATTTTATGCATTTTTTTTGTCTCATCTCTTTCACTCTGCCATTCATTGAATGCTGTGCATACACACGCATACAATGGCAAAATCTCCTCGAGTGTTTTTTGGTTGCATGAAAACTGACGACGACGACGACGACCAAGAGCAGACGACTGATTTCAAGCGAATGTAGCAAATTATTCGTGCAATCGATAAGTGAGGCGTTACGAAGTGGCCAAATCTCTGCTTTTTTTTAAATTGTGGATGCAATTTTTCTCCCACTGTTATCTGATACGGCGACCATCCTATGTCTATCCGACCGACATGCTCTTTGTATGTAAAGAACAATGCGATGCGTCAAACGCCCAGTCAAAGTTTTGATTGCAAAATCTGGCCCAAATTTTCCCATTTTCGATTTTAATACGGCCAGAAATAAATAGCTATTAACAACATACATGGCTTGTTTCATGGAAACTGATGGGGCTATAAAAAAAAAGAGCTAGACAAAGACCGAATAAAATTAAATCAGTTGATTTCAAAAAGGCCGGGCTTTATAATTCGGTTGTGTAAGGGAATCTCAAATGAGTTTGCATGCATATGAATTTTTTAAAGAGGAAAATATGAGAAACACACGAGCCAATTTCGATGGAAATTTTGGGTTTCGTGTGCGCGCTCTACCATCGTCGTGTGTATGTAGGCAATTGAGCGCGCTGTATTGTGTCGTTTTTTTTCTTTCGTACGAGATAACGAGCAAGAGAATGTGTTCTTGGAAATATATGTTGAGTGAGTGTCGCACGTGAATAATGCGATAACAGCCCAACAAAACTAATTCATGAGAAGAATCCCAGCGTAATTAAATTGCATTGTGTGTACGCGCTCTCTCGGTGTACTTGGTTGTACGGAGTGAATGAGTGAGAGCCTGTCAAGCCTTGTCAATTTTGAACTGAAACTTTAGCTTCAACATCATTTTGCTGTTGCCAGTTACAGTTTTTGACGATGAAACGCAGGTTTTTTTTTATTCTGCACACACAACCATTATCGTTGAAAATGGTAAACAAAGCGTGGCTGGCGTGTAATCACAGGTACAGGCACACTCACACATTCAAACATAGTCGCCTGAATGCAGGTGACAATTGCAATCAATCACACACATTGTTGCTATTTTTTATCGTTTTTTTTTTACTTTTGTTGTTCTGGCTTACCTTGTATGGTTTCGTGTTCACACTGATATCGTCTTCCATTCTGTTTTTAATGCTGTGTCACGTTCGTCTCCAACAATTTCGATCGTGTGTTTGCGAGTGTTTCGAATTTGTTGCTAAATAAACACACCGAAATTTCGTTCTAGCCCCACCAACAACTCGTTCACTTTTGCAACGAAAACAATGAAAAGAAGCTGCAGCACACCACCCAACCCAAAAACGGTTTTATTTCGAACAAAAAAAGGTGTATCACACAATGCACAATTTCAACTTGTAAGAATACACAAATGCAATCGCTGAACGCTTTTAAAATATTCACTTTGAATGTTTTGATTGAAATTGTTTTATCTACTTTGGTTTTTTCGCGTTTTTCAAAGTAATTTTACTTATTATTTACGAGTTGTGTGATTCAATTTTTTTTTTCCTGTTGGTTGTTTTGACAGCACGAGATGACTCTTGCTCTCTCTCTCTTTCTCGCACTCTCAGCTATCGGTCGACTAAGTAAAACGAATCAATTCAATGCGAACGTCTCTCTGTGTGACAGCATCAAAATGTTTGCACATCCATTCGGTCTGATGTTGGCGATTACAATGAATACATAGTGTGCCGTTTACGCCAAAAAAGGAGCGTGCAGAACACACGATACACATAAAGTTGTATCGCAGTAGCAGCAGAAGCAGAAGCAGCAACATCAACACACAAACACAAAGAACGCGCAAAATCTTCGTAAAGAATAGAGTGAGCGAGTTTATGCGTGTGTGTATGTGTATGTGTCTTCGTTCTGATACAGATATCTTCTGACGCGCATTCAACATACACAGATACACACACACACATTGCCACAGCTCAGATTCTATTACTCTTTCGTTCGTACGCTCGTCTGTATGCCAACGAGAGCTGTATTACTGCAGTGTTCCAGTTTGGCGGTTGTATGCGTGCGGTTTGAAATTTACGACTGTATGAAATAAAAATGTGTGTTCACCGAAATTATTGTCGAGCTGTTGCCCAAAAATGAATTCTCGCATTGGTCGTTTTTATCGAAATTTTCCTCTAATATTCTTCTATTTTCCCTCTCTGTGTCGTGCAAATTGAAATTGCACATTTTGTATGTCTCACATCCATTAAATGTACATGCATCATCAGCATCAGCATCATCATTAATGTAATGCGTTTGAGTCTAGAGTTTATTACAAACAAACCGTTTATTTTCGGTGTTTTTGCGTCGACTGTTGATTCAAAAAGACCCACTTTGTGTCGAGACGAGATCAACGGATTTTATGATGAAATTAACAGTATTCAAACTGTGGTGCTGCAAATAACAAAGAAAATGAAGACGGCGTGTAGCAAAAAAAAGGAGCGTGTCGCCCGTTTCTATTACAAATTCAACACTCTTTCTCTTTTCACACTGTGTGTATCGACAATAACAACCGTCGACGACGACGACGACGGCGGCAGAGACGATATCCCAATAGCCGATAGGCCAAACAACGTCTAGACGATGCGACACGCTTTTAAAATCCTTGAGCTCAACGACAGAGTTGAATGAAATATCATCATCAAATCTGCGGCGGGAATTATTTATTTTGATTACATGTGTGTGCACTTTTCTGTCTATCGCTCTCGCTATTTGATTCGATTGTACGTATTTTGGAGCTACAGGGGACAACGCTCACCACACATACACACACTGAGAGAGAATAGCTACAACTCTTGCTGTTACTAACCACCAAAAATACCTTTGAGCATCATTTTGCGTTAATCTTTGATTCATTTTGTTTTTCCATTCTCTTTCTCGGTTTTGAGCACAATTTTATGGGGATTTGTGTGGCTTGGTGAGTTTGTTGCTGGGAGCTTTTTTCTGCACACACACGGCAAACATAATAAAAACAAAGAAAACAAGAAGAAAAAACGACAGCGAAGCCATCCCAAATGCAACACACCCACTTTATGTTTGTCACGCGTCTGGTGTGTGCGAATTGTAATGCACACGGCAACACAAGCCGAGACCTATGTAAATTGGGTCAAACATTCTAAAAATAGAGACAACAACTCATACACACAGCCATTGCATCGGTGTGGTGCCCACACTCCTCCCCCCAAGCCAACACCACCACCGCTTACAATGTACTATGTGCACACTGAGTGTGTACGCTTTTTTCGATGCTTCGAAAGGATGCTATTTCGGTGGTTTTGTTTTGAACAACAGGCGTGAACGAAACGGGCAATGTCTTCTCCATCGAGAGCATGGACACAGTTACAACATCGACACGAATGGTAAACACATAATATAATCATAGCGTCGTCGATTTGTTTTCTTTTTTTATTGTTCGGTGCGTGGAAAGTACGTCATGTTGTCGTGCAAGCGATGAGTTTGTCTCGTCAAAAGATTTGGCCGATAAAAAATGGAATCGTGTCATGCATTCGTATGAGACCAGAGTGGCCATCTTCCGAACCCCTTTCTTTGCCACAAAACAACACCAGCAGCAGCAACAACATCTCAAAATGTTGCTTTTGTGCAACTCAACCGAGATTTATTGCGTTCAATGCATCGAATACATTTTAACGATGTTCGAAAGACAAACGTGGATAAAATAGAATCCACTTGCACACGATATATTGGCACTATTATTTGCTTTATTCTCATGTTTGTCTCACTTCACCTTTCCTCTCCTGCCTCTCGGTGTCTTTCCCTCGGTTGGAGCTCATTGAATTTGATATGGAAAAAAAGAAGCAACAATAACAAGAAAAAGAGTTCAGTGTATCGTTGCCCGAGACCATTTTGCACACTCGCTATTCAATTCACCGACAATTTGCCTGCGAATAGAAAACTTAATTGAAGCAATGCACGAGAACCACCACTCCATGCATATTTTACGATATGATAACGTATAATCCCAGCAATTCGGCAGAGCGCTCATTCAGAAATGTGTATGTATCGAACAAGAAAGATGCGACAAGATTATTACACTTATTTGAATGAACTGTATCCCGGTCCCTTTGGCTCCCTCTCTCAATTTCTATCTCTCCCGGTGTGTTCGTGTGTGTGAGTCTCCCGCTCGCATTCAGCCCATCATCTTCGTCGATGTGTATGTGCCATTCGCATGAGGTCTATGCAACCGTGTCCTCAAATAGGTTAAAGCACCCAATGATGACGTCTTCTACCATCGATTGCATTACACATCATCATATAACCATTTCGATAGCCATGTATAAGAGACTATAGTCTCTATTCTGTAGCGCGAGTGATAGAGCGAATGAAGAGAAGAAGAAAAAAGCAAACAGCCACATCTATTAATGCAGTGCGAACGTTGAGCCCGATAAAATGTAAAAGCATGACTGATAATGAGGTTTTTTTTTTATTCACTTTGTATGTGTGTGTATGTGTGCACAAAAAGCTTCGCATATCTCTTGAACATTGACTTTTAATGAGCTAAACACCGCTGACGGACCCATTGAATCAGCGTAAATGGCCAACTTTATTCATCACAACATTCTTTTCAAACAATTCAAAGTCTTGCTTTTTCGTTCAGTTAATACATCAAGAATTCATACAGAAAATAATAATAGTACACCAATATTTACGGCAAATCGACACAATATTCAAAAAGAACTCTGGATTTTCATTCAAAACTTTACATAATTTTTCTTTTGACACTCATTTCGATCGGGCTATCTACATCTTTTTCGGTCGCTCTTCATTTTACGATTACTTTTTATTTTCCATGGTTTGCTCCCTTTTTCTGCTTTTGATCATTTTTCTTTTTCATTTGTACTTTACCCTCTCATTCCTAACTTTAAATTCAATTTTATCCATGTGTTTTCATAATGTGACCTTCGTCTGTAACTACGCCAGGGTATTTCATTTTCGTCACTTCGATCGAAATGACTGGGAATGATAGTTTGCTCGTTGCCATTTAATCGCTCGAATCGGAACATTTCTTCACCATGAAATGTCTCACGGGCTAAAATCGTCTTGATTCCTTCATCTTCCCGACGCTGATTTGCATATCATCATATACAACACCCTCTTATATCCATTCCGTTCTTTTATTAAATCACATGGAAAGTGGCAGTCCATTAGCTTGCTATCTCTTTATGATTTGTGCCTTCTATTTGAAGATTCGTTTCTTGAGAGCTCTTCGCACTTCCCATATCTCTTCGTCCTCCCGCGAATGATATTCAATCACTTCGTGAGCATCGTCGTCTTCGTTTTCATTTTCGGTGGTGCCATTAAGGAATTGATCCAATGCCTTACATTCCAATAAAATCTTCTCCTGCTCAAACCTACACGGCTAACCGACACCGCTCAGCGTCTAAATTGAACAAACAGTTTTTTCTTATTGGAATTGAACTAAGCAGGCATTGCTTTGAGATCAATGTAGAGAATTTTAAATGTTGGTGTTTTCATCGGCGTCAGCAAGCCATAATAAAAGATTTTTCTTTGAAAGCCGCAGAAAAATGTTCGTTTTCTTCGTGGTTTCAAACTCATCGAAAACCGTCTAGAAAATGAAAAAAATAACACGAATCGGACACAACATACTAAACTCTTCGAAGGATCGAAATGCAATTTTCGTCCAAGAAGCAAATGCTTCATTTTTTTGATGACAAATCAAATACCTCACATTAACGAATCAATCAGCATGGATCATTTTTGCGGAATCGTTCAAATCGATCGAGAAACAACACCAATTTGAGAAACAAAGTGCCATAAAGCAAGTTTCGGCTTTAAACTGCAACATGAATTTTTATGTTGCACTTTGTTTCTCACATTTGCTTTGTGTCGCTTTGGTTCAAAAACTTGCGTTGTTGCTCTTTGTTCTTAGGCAAATGCCATGCTTCGATTCAATTCTCAAATATTCTGAGGGAATTTTTTTGTCGCAACGGTTCATATGTTGTACATATTAATAACGTGCGAGTCCATAGTTTGAAAAACTTAAAAGTTTTTTAAACGTCAAACGCACGCAGAAAACAGAGAAAAACATATGCACGTGTTAACGACGTTTGAATCCAAGATTATTAAACGTCTGTCACCCAAACACAACGCAACAACACATTGAATCATATATTCCGTGTGCGACTCCATTTTTTTCTGTTTCAGATAATATTTCAAAATTTGAAATTCTGAAGACACCAAAAAAATCTTGCCTCCAACTAATGGTTTTGAACGTTTTTTGAGTAATATTTTAGAAATTGTAGTTTGCTACCGATTCAGCCAATAACATTGAAAATTGACTCCCATGCATCCTAGCAACCATAAAAATTGACGATAACTGATATTTTTTTTAAGAACAGAATAAAGTGAAAAGTCGTTTAAAAGGTGTTTGGTTTTTGGGCTGTAACCGGAATCACAATGTGTGTGGATTGCATTAAATAAAGCGCCATCTATGTCATGATTTTCAAAATTTGTTTTTCATATACAATTTAAATTGTATTATAATATTTAAATGAATAATTTCACTTTTGCCTCATGAATATGAAAATATAAAAAAAGATTTAACAAAAAAAAAACTGTTTTTCATTGCAAATGCTTGAAAATCAGCGTTTTACAAGAAATTGTGGACTTGTAAATCAGTTTTACAGTTCTCTGTAAAATTGTAAATCGATTTTACAATTTTCAAGTTTACAACTGAACGGTTGAACAGGCCCCTGAATTATTCCAAAAAAAAAAAATCGAAGTCAAGCTCGATCCAAGTAACGGCGTTGCTTCATAGAAATCCGATTGTCAGACCACAATTACCGTTTGTATCCTAATTTGAATCAATAGACATTCTAAATCAAAATCATTTACCATTTTCATGAAATAATAAGCCATTTTAATCAAAATCGATAAGCTGTGATACCTACACTACGTACCACTTCGTTGTCATTGTCTTTCTTTTTTCTCTTTTTTATCAATTTTTTTCATTAATGAACACAAATTATGATCAAACTACTGGCTGAAAAATGTAATTGGGACTTACACCGCTTTTTTACCCTTATAAACAATTGAAAATAAAATAAAAAACAAAAAAAAGCAATTGAACGAAAATAACAGATACACAGAGATCAAATTTTAAATTATATTCGTAATACCATTTGAAAAAAAAATGATTGATGGAATATGAAATGGACCTACAATTTTCTTAGTTAAGATTGAAAGGGAATTGATTCTAACATCAAACAACAACAACCACAACAAAAATGATGTACTATTTCATTGAGTAAAAAAAATTCTATTTTAATAAACATAAACTGTATTAAAACTACGAACAAAATATCAACAATTCTTTTTGTTTTTAGTGAAAACGCTGAAAGTTTGATAAAACTTATAACTTAAATTTAAAAAAAAAGATACAAATACCTAAAAGCAATATATTTGTCAATCTCTCTTTATCACCGCAACTACACAAAGCAAACCTGAATATCTGCTTCCCTTTTGGCACTGCGTACTCTGAACTGTTTTCATTAAAGCACCCTGATGACTTCTTCCATCGATTGCGTTACACATCATATAACTATTTCGATAGCCATGTGTAGAGTCGATAGACTTCACAGAGATAGATACTGTCTATACTACAGAGCAAACGAAGAGTAGAAAAAAATCGGGCAACCACATCGCTTAATTTAGCGCGAGCGTTGAGTGCGATAAAATGTAAAAGAACGACTGGTAGTGAGGTTTTTTCTATCCACTTTGTATGTGTGTGTGTGTGCACAAAAGCTTCGCATGCCTCTTAAACATTGACTTTTAATGTGCTAAACACCGCTGACGGACTCATTGATTCAGTGTAAATGGCCAACTTTATTCATCACAACATTCTTTTCAAACAATTCAAAGTCTTGCTTTTTCGTTCAGTTGATACATCAAGAATTCCGACAGAAAATGATAATGATAATAATAATAATAATAGAACAATATTTACGGCAAATCGACACAATATTCAAAGGGAACTCTGAGTTTTCATTAAAAATTTTACATAATTTTTCTTCAGACACTCATTTTGATTGGTCTTATTCTCTACATCGTTTTCTTCTCACTCTTGATTTATGGATGATACACAATGTGACTTTCATAAAAGTCTATCACTGCTTTAGGATATTTCATGTTCGCCACTTTGATCGGAATGACTGCATACCCGTTGCCGTTTAATCGCTCAAACCGGAACATTTCTTCGCCGTGAAATGTTCCTCGGGCTAGAATCTTCTTGATTTCAGCGTCATCGACAATAATTTGTAAGCGATTCTCATCGTTGTCGTCATCGTCAACGTCCTCTTGCATCCTCTCCGTTCTGGATCTCTTCGTAGGGTATTTTGCCTCATTTTTATCGTTTGCGTCTTCAAAGCGTTTCCGTTTCAGGTTTGCTCTCTTTGCCGGCTAGTTCAAAATGAATCAATGAACGCTGTTATTATATCGCATAGAAAGTGGCGATCTATTAACTTACCTCCGTATGGTTTGCATTTATATCGGATTTCTGATGAGTTTGGTGCTGTTGCAAATCCAGTTCATGTTCTTGTCCTTGATTCAATACTTGCTCCTTCAGATGCTGATGTTGTTTCTGCTGTTCAGCATTGTCAAAATTGACAATTAGACTCGGCCAATTGTCATTTAAATCGTCACGCAACATCCAAGTATCTTTCCATTTCACCAAGTACTCCATCTTTTTTCCCAATATATCGAAATATTGAAAATTGGCCACATATAAAACACATGCAGAATTCGGTTAGCCACATACCTTCTTTCTGACGATTCGTTTTCTGATAATTTTGTGCACTTCCCACACTTCTTCGTCCACTTGTGATTGATGTTCACTCACAACTTCAGTGTCGTCGTCGTCGTTTCCGTCTTCGTTTTCGGTGTTGCCATTAAGGAATAGGTCCAATGCCTTACATTCCAATAAATTCTTCTCCTGCTCCCACGTAGACGGCCAACGAACACGGTACAACGCCTAAATTGAACAAACAGTTTTTTTTTAATTATTGGAATTGAATTGAGCAGGGCGCTTTGAAAGCAGAGTGGGGAATTCTAAATGTAGGTGTTTTCTTCAGAAGATCGAAGCATCGGCACCATCACATAATAATACGTCTTTTTTTCTTTAAACGTTCGATCATTTAGTGAGTGAAATTTTGGACGCAAATAAAAACGTCTAAAAAATGTGAAAAACAACACTCGGACACGACAATATCAAGTGTCAGTGAATTATGCGTTTGCTTTAAATAACAAAAATCAATCGATGTGATGGCCGATTTTTCATAACACAAAAAAACTATCTAAAGCAACAGAATAGAATTGTCGTCCAGAAAAAAAATGCTTTTTATTGGTGACGTACAAAATGGCATGTCATTAACGAATCAATCGGCATTACTTGTTGTTGCGCCAACATTCAAATAAAAAGAATCGCTCGAATTAAACTAAAATGACCACAAACCTCATTTTTGTGCTTCTCAATAATTTGTTCGGGAACATAGCTAACGCTGTCCGGATATTGTGACTTTCGTTTTTGTTTTATGCTAGACAGTTTGAAAACGATTAGTTTTGGTTTTCTTCCTCTTTTCATCTTGATTTCGATCAAACTCGCGATTAAATAAAAATGTTCTATTCTTCAGCTCTATACAATCAATCAATCAAAAGCAGATTTTGCTCTTGGCACCGGCTTCAAAAGTGAAGTTATAATTACTTTGTCGGTGGGTGCGACGTTTGTCTTTTGCCGCTAAATTACCAATACACATGGAAATACATCATTTGTGTGAATAAAAAGAAGAGAGAGGATGAAAAAGAAACAGAAAGATCTAACAGTGGCACACAACAAAAACAATGTAGTCTGTGTTGGTTGCAGCTCACAGCACGTGTACATTCAAAGCAAATTGGCCTAGTGTAATTGAAATGTTATTATGCGAGATCCATCGCACAAAGGAAATAATCACGAAATGTGTGTTTGTGTGTGCGCGCGATTGTGTGTATGGGCTACTGTCGGTTGTACAGTGAAATGAGCAGTGCTATTATGCGACACGGTTTGGCTTCCCCGGGGGAGACGAATTCGTATTTCGATTCATTTCAATGATCAAAGACGAGAGTAAAAGAGAGGAAAAAGAAAGAACAAGAGGCAGAGAGCGTGTGTGTGTTTGTGCATTATTTTTGCCATAATGTTCGCTATTTGAGTGTTATCTGGGATTTAGATTTTCATCACTTTTTGTATCTGCTTCACTATCTCTATCTCGCTCTCTCTCTCTATCTACAGCTCTCGCTATCTGGTCAAAGATTGACTCAATTTTATGTTTGTGCATCATTTCTGTGGGCTTAGTTGACAATAATCTGGAATACCTGCGGCAACGAAATCCAATTGAATCGGATGCATCGATACGAATGCTCGAGAAAAAAATGTCGCATCAAGAGTTGCTGCGAAAAAAAAAAATTGAAGTTGATTGAATAACAAAGTCTCTCTCTATATCTTTCTCGCTCGCTCTAGCTCGGCTGCACCAAACCGTGCGACAAAGTACGTGCACAAGAGAAAATTGGTCGATACTCTTTTTGAATATGGAGCAGAAAAATCATGGCTCAATTTTTTCCCTTCGCTGGCTCGCCATATTTTCCGCTGTTGATTTTTACGAAAAGTGTTGCAATGTTTCGATCAATGCGCGTCTTCCCGACGGAGCGTATTTTTGTATGTAATTCCCTTTCTGTGTTCACTCCTTCGTTGCGATTTACTTTGTATTCTTGATTTGTTGAGTGGTACGTGAGCGCGTAATGTGTGCAACAATTCGCTCAGCGGCCGGGTTCCGCAAATAGAGATAGAAAAAGTATGTGCGACTAAAGTGAAAGAAGCGAGAAAGAAGCGAACGATGGTGAGCGAGATTGAGAGAGAAGAAAAAAGAGAGCGAACAAGCAAAAAAAAAATCCAAAGCAAAAAAGGGAAAGAAACGGATGTTTAGCCAAGTTTACCATCGTTGCATTCGTGCGTTATTTTTCTATTAGGGCCAATTTTTTTTTCTCTCTGCTCTCCATGCGATGCATTTAAATGTGACGGGCTCACGGCAATTGATCATGCACATTTACTCTCAGCACAGTTGTCTCGTACACGTTCAGTCTCTTTCCGTGGTGTGATGCTTGCACCACATATCGGGGCATACATTTTATCACATCGTTGCATGCATGCAAGTGAAAAATCTTCGAGTTGCTTATCACACGGAAACGTGAAACACACACACACACACACTCACCCACATGCAGCAGCAATAAAAAAAACGACCGACAAAAATATAACCAAATTTTTTACAGCGGAGTAAACAGATAAAAATTGACGTAGTGGAAAGTTTTTCACTTGACGAGAAAATCGGAGATGGAGAAAGGAAGTTACAGAGAGAAATAGGCAGAGCGAGAAAGAAAAGAAGTCGTAAAAAGAGAGACGCAGATAGAAATAAAACTCTGTCTGTTGGAGAGCCAAATAAATAAAACAAGACCGCAGAGCTTCGCTTCGCTCCGCTCTGCGTTCTTGAGTTTTTAGTTATTTTATCTATTTTGTTGTTTCACAACAAACTATTTTTTGGCGCACTACATGAAATGTATTTCATCAAAGTAACTTTGAAGTTATATATTTATTTTCGAAATGAATCACAAGATCTGGGTTTTATTTCTTTTTTGAAATATACTGCCTTTGGTTTAAATTAAATAAATAATATTAGCATAGAATTAGAGCATAGAATCTAAAATCACTTCAATTCTGTTCAAGACTCTCTCTCAAGAAAAATACTATACGAAAAATTAATGTTATTTTTTAAAAAAAACATTTGATAATAAAAATTTGATTGGCGCTTTGAGATATTGTGCACTTTTTTGTCGTTAGTGCACCTGTTTTAAATTAAATAAAAAATATGAGCATAAAATTGAAATTCACCATAATTTGTTTCATCACTCGAAAAGTATTAAGAAAAAAAAAATAAGCAGATTAGTAGCTCTACATTTCATGTAGTGCTAAAAAACACGAGCTCGAAAAGAGGATTGTCGGATTCGTTTGCTCGACGAACAACCAATTACGGAAATGGAATTACACTTGGAACGCTTAGCATTTTGCTGAGCCATCGTACGCTATCGGTTAAATTAAAAATTGATTGCATTCTGTCCATTTTGGTGCATTTTCTTTGAAATAGCTTTACGACAGCACACGACATTGTCATGTGACTCACGCGAATTCTCACACGGATATTGCACACATAATTCATTCGACGGTGTTAATGAAAAAAATGCTCATGGATTAACAGCTCTGTCGCATAAAGACCTCCATCCACATCGAAAGCTCTTTCAACATTGAGACTAGGATTCTTTCACATCCACATACTTCTTCCTTCGGCTTAATGACAATTGGTTCATTTCTACATGGAATCTCCTGAAAAAAACTTAACAATTCAGACGATTAAACAAAATTAAAAAAAAACACTGGAATCAATTCAGTTTACATCAACACATCAATATTTATTTTTTGTAAATTTTTCTTTGTATTTTGAACATTTCATCTATTACAAATATGACAGAAAATATTAGCTCATTTGTTTGTTTATTTTGTTTTTGTAGTTTGTAATTTGTGTTTGTCGAAATCGTCTTCAAAAATTCGATTCAAAGAGAATTTCCATTGTAAAATAACAACAATATCGATATATGTAGTTTCATTATTAAATTGCGTTCTTCTGTTTTTGTTTTTGTTGCGAATGGATAAATAGAATTCAGAAAATATTGTTAAAATGTTAAATTGTCACTGGCGGATTTCTCGTATTGAATTGAAAAGAAAAAAACGAATTGATTTCGTTTTTGACTATTTATATAAATTTGTATGAATTCACAATAAAAATTAGTTCAGATTTAGCTAAAAATCACACCAACATTTATAATATAAACAGTTTGACAAATCGACAATTTAACACAATAGATGTTTATTTCGCTACTCAATCCATAATTTGCTATTTGTTTTGATTGTGGAGAAACATTTCAAACTAATACTTTGTGTGTGTAACCGAATTAATTAAAATGATGGAATTTGAAAAACGATTTTGGCTAAACCACACAAATACACTGTGTTTTGAATGCGTGTGTGTGAGGAAGGAAAATTGATACGAAAATGATGGAAAATTGACTCGAATCATGTGCGTTTTTCATGTTGCTTCCTTTCTATCTTTCCATTCCATTTAAATATATCTAATAAATTATCGAAACAGATGAAATCCGTTGGTTCTATTCAATTCCATTTCTATGCTGAGACAAAGTTTTTTTTTCTTGAGATACACAGTAATGAAAAGGCCTATATGGGCACAGGTGTTGTTTCTTATTTTGTGTGTGTGTTGTTTTTTTGTTATCACGTTACACATTGTGGATAGTGTGTTATGAGTGTTGGTGGTGAGAAAAAAAAAAAATAGAGTTAGTGACTTGTGAGAAGAATTAAGTTATATATTCCATATTTGGTGTACAGAGAGTTGCTTGAGGGGGGGAGGATGTAGCATATTGTGCATACGTAGTAATATATGATGGTGTTGGTTGGTTGATGGATTACAACGGCAATATTTAGAGGATTTGGCATGAGCTCTTCTCACGGAATGGATTGACTTTTTGGCTGGAGAAACCGACCAGGAGACAATCTTCTTGCTCGTGCTCGGTCACATATTTGATGATGTCTTCACATGCCTTTGACACGGGCATACGTTGAATATTGGCTTCACGTCGCAATTGTTCAACCATATTGCGTTGTTGCTGCAAGTTATTGGCCATGAGGTCCATTACAGCTGTCTCGGAAAGTCCTATAATAAAGCCGCATCGAATGCAAAACGCAATCGAAGGGAGAGCGACAAGAGAAGAGAACAAAATGTTATTAGTATCAATTTGACAATATTCGATAGGTGTTTGTTTGACATCGATTAACACATAGTATATATAGACATTTTTTTTTTATATCATTTGGTTGCTGAACAGAACAGAGAACACACTAAATTGTTCCGTATCGTATATATGTGTTTGGGGGGGAAAAAGACCACGTTCGGTTCTTTTTCGCTCCATATAACGTTTCTCTGATGCGTGCTCAAACAAGAGAAATGTGCAAATAAGGATGGGATACATGATAAGGAGGAATATTGATTTTTGTTTTTTCGTTGAAGAGATTGATAAAGGATATGAGATTTGGATAAAGGAGGTAAAACACCGATTTTACATTTTACACACACACAGTACAAACAGATACACAAGCACTAAACAAAATTTATCGCTAAAATCTTCTTGAGATCACATCGGCCAAAGAAAGAAAAAAAAAAACAATCGAAAAAGAAATAGTCTACTTGAATAAATATCTGGACTTGTCTTGTTTGCAATTTTCACTATTGGCATCACCAACAAAACAAATCAAACGAATGAAATGAAAACGCAAAAGAAAAATCACTCATCACACACTGAGAGCTGATGAAAATTGCGGAACGATTAACAACCGAAATGAAAAATAATAAAACAGTCACAATAACCAACGAAATTGAACTAGCTTTTTGAGTTTATGTTGATGTTTTCTCGATTTTTTTTTACTTGCTTTTTGTACCTGAAATATGAGTTGAAAACATAAAATATTGATGATTTTTTTCAAATTGTTTGTACTTTAAGAGCTATTCTGTTGTTTCTGTTCGTGTGAAAATGGGAAAATGTGGATAAAATGTGTTAAAAAAATCTTTTTTGCTTTGGTTTTGTGCGGATATTTTTTTTTTCTTCTTTCAATTTTATTTGTTAGTCGATGAATTTATTTGTGGTTTATTTTTTTTTTTTTTTGGTAAATTTGTATGGATTTTACGAAACACACCCTTTGAAATGTTACGAAAAAAAATTGATTTTTGTTTTCTATGAAACTGCTTTTGCAAGACACAAAACTATGCTGGGATAATTTTACAGCCTTTTAACTTTTGCTCGGAATTTTTATACGATAGTTGATTGGTTCCGAGATGTTTGACAGAATGTAGAGAAACGAAGAGAAAAAAAAACGAAACGATTCGTTGTCTGTCTCTTTTACACGATATCCAATTTGCTAGACGCTATTTCACTCAAACACTATCGGAGATAAGCGAATAATGGCGAATCGATGTTCGGGCTTGGCTCAGTGTCATTCTCATCTCACTGTGTTGACAAATGGACGCGTTCAATGGCGTCAACGTTTTTGGAATTGGATGCCGTTCAATTTTCAAATGGAATTTATTCAATTTGGGATAAATTTCGGAAAATAGATGATTTTCAATGTTTTTTAAAAGAAAAAAAGAAAGAAATTGAAAACGTTTGTAGCTTTATTTCAAAAGAAACAATTGAAAAAGACTCGAAAAAGTGATTAAATTTATTAAATTCTTACTTAGAAATGATTCCAGCACAAAACGAATTCACTGTCAATTCAAAAGAGCGATTTCAGTTTCGGTCGACTCACCTAACAAACATTCGTTCGCTACACACACACACACACACACACACACACATACGCATGCATTGCGTTAGTCATCCAGGCGAAAAATGTTTGCATGTATTCGCCCAATGGGTTCTTTGTTGTAGAATACACACAATCCATTGAAAGTGTATGGCATGCTGGTGTGTGTAGCTGTCAGTGTGACATCATGCAAAATACACATTTACTCGAACGTTCGGCACAAAATGTTACTCACGTTTTGCAGTCAATTTTAAGGTTAAGACATCCAAGTGACTCTCTTTGTAGTGATCAACACACGGTTTCGGAACAAATCAAACTACTGTTTGCTGGAATTCTCGTTTTTTTTGTTCGATCTTGACAATCTGTGAATCAAAATGGCATTATCTGTTCCAAAAGCGCCCGGCGTTGCCCAAATGATGAAAGATGGTGCACGCGTAAGTAAAATAATTTAAAATCCATTGAAAAAATAATCCACGGAAATTCGTGTAAATTTATTGAGTCGAATGGAAAATTCGGTTGTTTGTATGAGTTGTGTGTGCAGCAAGAGTGCCGCGCTCATAGTAGGTGAGCTCACGTGAATGTGTCAGATGAGCGATGAATGTGAATTTTTTTTGTGAAAATGTTGGAATTACGATTGAAATGAATGAAAATTAAATGGTTTCTTTTGGAAATATTTCAGATGTTAAGTGGTTTGGAAGAAGCTGTGTACAGTAATTTGACAGCATGCAAAGAGTTTGCACAAACGGTACGCACCGCATATGGTCCGAATGGCATGAACAAAATGATCATCAACTATTTGGAAAAGCAATTCGTTACATCCGATGCGGGCACCATAATTCGTGAATTGGATGTCGAACATCCAGCCGCAAAATTGCTGGTTTTGGCCAGTCAACAGCAAGAGGCTGAAATTGGTGATGGTACGAATTTTGTGGTCGTTTTTGCCGGTGCATTGCTCGAAAGTGCCGAGGAATTGTTGCGTTTGGGTGTTACTACAACCGAAATTGCTGACGGCTATGAAAATGCATTGGTCAAAGCAATCGAAGATTTGCAAACACTTGTCATCGGCAATGTTGAACAGGATGAAGAGAAAATCAAGGCTGTCATCCGTACAGCCGTGCAATCGAAACAATATGGCCAAGAAGATTTTCTCACAGACCTCATCGTTAAAGCCTGCAAATCAGTATGGTCCGGCGGTAATTCGTTTAACGTCGACAATATTCGTGTGTGCAAAATTGCCGGCAGCAATTTGTTACGTTCCGAAGTAGTCAACGGTATGGTGTTCAAGCGCTTTGTCGAGGGTGACATTTCATCGGCGAAAAATGCTAAAGTCGCCGTTTACTCGTGCCCCGTTGACATTTTGCAAACGGAAACCAAAGGAACCGTTTTAATTAAAACCGCTAACGAACTCAAAGATTTCAGTCGTGGCGAAGAGAATTTGCTGGAACAACAAATCAAAGCAATCGCCGATACTGGTGCCAATGTTATAGTGGCTGGCGCGAAATTTGGTGATTTGGCTTTGCATTACTGCAACAAATACGGTTTGATGGCCGTACGATTGAATTCAAAATTCGATTTGCGACGATTGGGCAAAGCCGTGAATGCAACCGTTTTGCCACGCCTCTTACCGCCTACAGCCGAAGAGCTCGGCTACTGTGACGTTGTTTCCGTGGAGGAATTGGGAGATACTGGTATCGTCGCATTCCGTAATGAGGGCAAAGACAGCCGCATCTCGACCGTTGTCATTCGTGGCGCTACCGAGAATTACATGGACGACATCGAACGGGCTATCGACGATGGTGTCAACACCTTCAAAGCACTCAGCAAGGACGGAAGGTAAGATGACATGAATTGAATGACATCCGAGAAATATAGGTTTTTTTATGACAAAATTTCAGTTTTTCAAGGAAACAAAATTCATTTTTAGAAGAAATAATCGATTTTTCTTCACCACATAAAAACTCGTTAAGACGAACACCAGTTTTTTCATTAAAAAATCCATTAACTGGTTTAAAAAAACCGTTCATTCCAAAAAAAGAAAATTTTCTACTCCAGAACGAATAAAATTCTCAATCGATTCTGTTTCCATTTTGCAGAATTGTTCCAGGCGCTGGTTCCGTTGAAATCCAATTAGCAAAGAAATTGGGCGCCTACGCAGATCTGTTACCTGGTTTAGAGCAATATTCAGTGCGTAAATTTGCTGCTGCGCTCGAAACATTCCCGAAAGCATTGGCCGACAACAGCGGCATCAATGGATCGGAAATCATCAACAAATTGTACTCAGAACACAATATGGGCCACTACACGCACGGCGTTGACATCGAATCGCAAGCACCAGCAACCGTTGATGTCACCAAAAACAAGATATTCGATTTGTACATCACAAAACATTGGGGCCTTAAATATGCGGTTGAAGCGGCCGCCACCGTACTACGAGTGAATCAAATTATAATGGCTAAGAGAGCTGGTGGACCGAAACCCCGACAACCCGGCACTCAAGATCAAGATGATGATTAAACTTGGGAAAAAAATAAATAAAGAAAATAACCTCATCATTCTATTCTTTTCACAAAAGCCGCGCGATTTCGATGAAATTTTTGTTTGCTTCCTATTGATTTTGTCCAGTCAATAAATACAAATTGTTTCATCGATTAAGTTCACCAAAACTCTCACACAAACAACAACTATTTTGTCGTCATAGTCATTAATCCATAAGCAAGAGATGTAAAATGCAATTCGAAGTAAGCAATTCACGGATTATTATTCTGTCAACTAACCAAATTAAATTTTATTTAACACACGCTTTCGAATCCTAATGCTTAATCAATCAACGCATTCAATCGTTTACTGTTCCTTTGCTATTTGTTTTTTTCTTTCACTCACCCGAAACCGATGGAAATTATTCATTTCATATCAAATAAAAGTTAATGAAATATGATTTCAACCGATCGCCAGGGACACATTAATCCAGGCACAAAAAAACACTTGTATTTTTTTTCTTTCTCTTGAAATCTATGTGTAAACACATTTCAACTCATATGATCAAATAAAAAACAAAAAATAATTTTTTAATATTAAATTGAACGGCATTTCTTTGGGTTTATTGTTGATTTTTTTCTTTGTGTTTTAAAATGTAAATGGAATTTAGATTTTTTGAAAAATTCTTCGGGAAAAAAATTAAAATTTATTCTTTTCACAATTTGGGCGTAGAAAAAATGAAAAAAAAAATCCAATGGAAGGAAAAACTATGAAAAATACGTTCAAGAAAAAGCGATATATAAAGAATATTATTGCAGAAAGAGTATTTGAATTTTGGTGAACATTTTTGATGAAAAATGAATTATCAAAACCGAATCAATTAAATGTAAGAAATGTAAGTAAAACTGATCGTCTGAATTGTTTGAATAAACCGCTCTGATGCGTCATTCCATACTGCTTCAAAATGGTACTAGAGTGCACACAGTAGCACAGCATAGCGCATGGAATCAATCAATCGAAAACAAACTAATTATCGATATTTATCTTTGAAAAGTGGAAAAACGAGTGACGACGAATAATAATCTATCAATTTTGCGCGTTTGAATTGAATTGAAGGAAAACAAATGAATGTTCAAATTAAATCGTCAAAAAAAACTGAGCATAAAATTGATTTAATATAAAATTGCAGATTTTTTCACCGATTTTTCGCATACAAACCCTTTTTGAAATTCATTATTAACTCTCTTTTCGAAATATCTGTATGTTTTGCTTTTTATGAAAGAAATGCGCTAAATTCGGTGATAATTGACATATTTAAAATTCCTTCTTTTTTTCTCTCATTTTATTGTTCAATTTTCGAATTTCTTCTACTCATTTTTCCATTCGATTTTCTCAAATTCGAAATGCCGATTTCAAAATCCGATTTTCCTGATTCTACCTTGACGAGAAAAAAAAATGCAAACATTTTTCTGCTTTTAATAGTAATGTTTTTATTGACGATGCATTCATTTCCAGCTATCATATAATTTTCCTTAATCAATTCAATTAGTACACTCGTTTAACTCTGGCTTCATCCTGTAGCTGCACGTACGTAGACAAAAAAATAGCTAAAAATCGCTCTATAAAGCTCAATTGCATTAAAAATTTAAAGGAAATAATGTTGGTTTTGTTTGTCACAGGTATTTTAAAATTCAGTGAAGAAATTCGTATGTGAATTACTCTCAAGACTTGAGTGAGTTGATCTGAATGATTTCTTATTTTCATCGTGTAAGTTCAACAAAGGCTGAATTTCCAAAAAAGGTTTTTATTCGAAGCAAGAAGTTCATTTATTTAAGACTTTGGTCATGATTCGAAGACCTCTGAAACACACAGGAATTCAAATAAAAACAAAAACTTAGAAGAAAAAATTTTCATTATTCATAGCCGAGGTCGAATGCTTTTAAAAGACGAAAGAGGCCAGGATTAAGTAACACGATGAGATTCGTTTTGACAGAAATTCTGTTTTTTTTTATTGAATTTTATTCGCATTTGGTTCTCTCAGTGTATAGATCAATTTTGTTTGATGTTCGAAAATAATTAGAATACGCAGCGCCATAAGGGAGACAGTTTGTGGGTGATAAAGAGAGATTGACAAATGTAGTGGTTTTTATTTGTTTTTGCTTCGTTTTTGTTTTAATTAAATGACAGGAGGAAAAAAAAATGCTTATCATTTACAAATTGATTATTTACTTAATGCATTTAGATGCGCGTGTGTTTGTGTGTTGGGGCGGGATGGTGTTTTAAGTTAAAAAAAAATCTCCCCTCAATTTTCTTGCTTATGTTCATAATATTGAAGTGAAACAAAAAAAGAAAAGTAATGTATACATTTGCAGAGATAGAGAGAAAACCAAGAAAATAAAAATAAATCGCTGATTGAGACTCACACACATGTTTTTAACACCCCGGTGTTATTGACAGACAAGAACGGAAAAGAGCATTAAATGCTTCAGATCGCGTGGCGATTCCGTTTCTTCTTTTTCTTTCATCATCTTCTTTAATCTGATCCCTAATTTAACTGGTCTTAAGAATATTTTATCATCGTGTTACGTCTCTCATTCTCTTACTTAACTACAAATATTATTTAATTTTTTTTTTTATTGTTTTCATCATTTTTTCTTCTTCTTTCAAATGGTTGTTTTATTCTTTCTCGTTTCTCTCCACATAATATAGAATTCACTCAATCCTCGATGTTTGATTTGCAGCTGATGTTCGGTTGTGTGTTGTTGCTGGATGTTAATTCGGTGCATATTTTTTCCGTTTCGTTCGTATCGGTCGTTCATTGGGTTGAGTGCGACGATGGCGCCGTCGATTTTATGGAAGAGTGTAACATACATAGGGCACCTCAACGTCTTCGCCGTCAATGTCATTGCAGCAAATTTCAAAGACGAGCGCACGCACATGCGGCTCAATCTTTCGTTTCGAAACCTTTTTCACAACCTCTGACATTGGCATATTCATGCGCTCTTGATATTTTGCTTTTGGCATGAAAAATGAATACAACATTGACACGCCTTGTGACAACATTGTGATCTCCAATTTGTGTTGAGTTTTAAAGTAATCGATGAATTCGGACAATGTTAGTTCGCCTTGCACCTCAAAACGATCCCAGGCCGTCCATTCGATTTCGTAATACTTCTGTTTGGCGGCTCTGATGGGCTCCGAGAATGTCATCAATGGCAATGCCAAATTGAAGAACGAATTCTTGAATTGTTCGACGGATTTATAGCTGTGTGGAAGAGAGAACGCAATTATTTAGACGAAACAGCGAATGAAAAAAAAATTCTGAATGAATTTAAAACGACATGAAATCCGATAAGACTATTTAGTAGATAGTATTTACCCTTGTGCATGTTTATACACTTCCAAGCATGCCAAACCAGACACAACGGATGTGGCCGTTGCGATGGCCGGAATAATTTTGCCAGCAATCAATTTCGATGTGTGACGATCAGCGGTTGGAATACTGTAGTTGGTGGCTCGAAGATTTGAGCAGGCCACTATGAAATCCATATGCAAATTGTTATCGTCATCCTTTTCGAATTCTAGTGGTGTAATTGTGAAATCAATTTTGCCTAGATTCGATAATTGCGTGATGATCGATTGGACACGTGATTCGTCTAGCCCTTCGCCATTATTATGTTCGGCTTGCATGGCAGCATCGGTGACGGCAATATTAACACCGGATTTTGGTGTAAATTCGGGCACTTCAATTTGTTGCACCAATTCAATAACGGTAGCACGATCACGCACCTGTGGCAAACCATACGATTGTGCCTTCAAATTGGCGGCCGCGTAGACGTAATCCACATGCATTGGATCATTCACATCGAATGTCAATGGTTTTGGGCAACGTTTTGGACCGGACCAGAACGGTTGACCGCTGGATGTAGTTTGATCGGGCGGGAAATTGAACAACAACTGACGAATTTGATTCGAATAGCATTCTTGCCAGTAATGACGTGCCCATTTCACACAGTCGGCGAAGTCTTTTGGTTTTTCATCGATTAAAGCCACCTGAAAACACAGCGCAGTAACGAATGAGTGGTGTGAAAAAGGGGGAAAAAACATTAGTCCACTGAACTCAAATGGGTTCAATTGGAGAATATTTTGCTTACTTTAACCGATTCCAAAATCTCAAGTGGTTGAACGCCCGGCAGTTTCACAACACGCTCGACGAACGTTGGATCGGAAATGTATTGCGATGCATTTTCCGCGTTTTTATTGAATGCACCCTCAAATGTGTCACGTGCCCATTGCAATGTGTGCTCGATCGCATTAGGGAAATTCTTCAATGTACAAATCGGAATGCTTTTCTCGGGTGGATCCTGTGTGGCACTGTACGATTCGGTGACAAATGGAACAACAACCTATATCGAATGGACACAGACACAGACGAATTCAATTAGATAAAGAAGAAAATTACACTCTTTCGCAAGTAACATGAACCAGATTCAGAATACAGTTTTGACAAAAAAAAGCAAAGCGACGAGACGAGATAACTCACCTGAACATTTCCCATTGTGCCCAAGGTGCCTGAATCGATGAGCATTCGGCGATAGAATACGCAGCGCCGATCCATGTAAATACGTGCATCCATATTGTCCAGAGCGTTGGCAACGCCATCCAATTTCTCAAAGAATTCATCGTTATAGACGTTTTCGGTTTCTTGGCCGACACGATTCTCGTGTGCGATGATGTTGATATCCTTGTTCATTGCACGAATGGCCTTGGCGGCGGTTTGCGATTTCGATTGCTGAACATTGTGTGGCCGGAACAAGAACTGACGATTGAGATTTGATTTTTCGATGAGGTCCATATCGGTGATGATGACTTCACCTTTGCTACCGCCACCGATGCCAGCCATTGCGAAATTCTTCAAGTGTTCACAACCAATGGCGCCGGCACCAACAATAAAGTACTTCATATTGCCAAGTTTCTCTTGGAATTGCTGGCCAAACACGGCGATTTGTTTATCGTATCGTGAACCGATCGGTTTGCAATCGTCTTCGGTAAGTTCATTTTCGGGCAAGCATTCGATGGCATCAAAGTACAAATACTGTTGAATGGGTGTGAATTTACCGGAGCATGCTTTGAGCACCTCTTGAGCAATGGTACCACCGATGACCGCATTCACTGGACACAATTCACCGGCGCTCACCTTTGCGAATGTGGTTAACAATTTCTCATCGACGGTGATGTCAGCATTTTGTATGGTGGCCAAATTCAAGAATGTTTTTGCATCCTTTTCGGACCATGGTGCCGGCAAACGGCCATTCTGCACCATAAACTCGTCCAAAGCCTCAAAAGCCAAATGCAATTGATTTGGTGTTTCGAATTTGGCAAAATCCGTGATTACATACGATGGATCCTTTTTGGCATCGGCCAATGCTTTGAACGAAAATATTTTCGGCATTTTCACCTGGGTCACGATGCCACCACGAATGTACGTGCCAAATGTCGTTGTATCGCCAATGCTGAACGTGTATGGACCAAGCACTTTAATTTTAATCGGAGCATGGCCATTCAACTCTGTCATTCCTTCCACCTATTCGAAACGATGGTAACAAAAGAGTAACAAGAATTGAAAACACATAATTGCCAGTGAGTCATCTCATTCCATTGTTTTCACATGAAAAAAAAATATCATTCAACGAATCAAAGAAGAGAAGAATAAAGTCATAGAAGAATCGCTTTTATCGAATTTTTTTATTGCTCTAACTCACGGAATAAGTCTTGGTTTGGTAAAACCGTCAAATTTTTCAGACCAAATTGGCAGAAAAAAAATCAGCAAACAAACCAAGTCAACAATACGATATGTGGCAAAAAAAATTCTATTCGCATCGCGATTTTAAGCCGACGAAAAAAAAAGAAACCTTACAAAAGTATGCGCTTAGCATTAGCACAATTATTATGATTATATATGATGAACAGAAGGCAAACCGATACATTTTGTGTGTTTGAAAAAAAAAACACGAAATATTCGCAATATCATCAATGCACAAAATAACGCTATGTGTGTATGTGCCATAATTTGAGAAGCAGAACGGCGAATGTGTCACATAAACGGTCTATTTTTTGTCGGTTTGTCAGAAATGAAGAAGAAGAAAAAAATACACACACACACACTCATTTGTGTTGTGTTTGCTAGCGCGCGCCAGCAATAGTTGTTTGCATGGAGCGCATTGATTCTGAACAGCGCGCGCGAACATTGCTCCGTCTAAATTTGGAACGAGTGTCGCAAATCGTTGAAGTTGTTGTTGCTGCTGCTGTTGTTTTCTTCTTCGTTTTTACTTCTCATATTTTTGTTGTTATTGTCGTGATTGCCAATGCTGAATTGAAGAATGATGACGACGATTTTGATGAGGTATATCAAGTATATGAAAAAAGAAGAAAAAATATCGCAACGCTTCAATTGCAATATAATGTGATTGGAAAGGTGAATGTATGTAGCGCGCGGCGGCTATTTATTACAATTTGGAATTTTGAGCGCGAGATTAAGACGGTTTGCTTGGTGATGGATGATGAGTGAGTGAGCGAGCGATGACAAAAATCGGACGAAGAGCAGCGACGGTGGCGAAAACGAGATACAGCGAATGCGAAGCGCGCGCTACAGAAAAAGACAAAATGGCACACAATATGAAAGCGATGCGTATTTCAAATGCCCTATCAACTATACACTGTGTAACTGTGTATAGAATCTCTGTGAATTCGTTCAACGCACTCTGCTCTGCTCTCAGAGTTATTAGTTGTTGTTGTTGTGGTTTTTTTTTATTTCGTTCGGTCGGTCGTTGTTTTTCTCCTGTGCGGACAGGAGGAATCATGAAAAAAAAATTCGGCGCAAACACACATACAGAACAAACAAACATACTCCGTCTCTGGCATGAATCATCCATACCGTGTATCTGTGTATAATGAAATTGGTTGAATTCTTATCGGAATTTGATGACCACATGAAAATTGATGGGAAACGCGCACACACAGACACACAGACACCAACACACCAACGACACTTTCATTTCAATTACATATTTCAATTTCAATGACATTGGGAAATTATTTCGAACAGAAATGAAAGAAATTTATGGAAAAAAGAGGGATCGATCTCAATTTTCGGAATGTATAGCCACATAAAATATTCACACATAAATTACTTATGCTTCGGTTCTTCTTCTTCTTCATCCTAATTTTTGTTCATAATTTCTTCTTCTTCTTCGGCGTCGTGTGATATGCTGTTGTAATATTTTTAAATTGTTGGACTTACCTCTGAGAATGTAACATATTGTCCATCTTCGAGACCGTGGCGCGTTTCATCCAAACATGTAACGATACCGTCCGTATCTTTGGTGATGCTGGCCACCATGTTCGATACCGGTTGTGCACCATTTTCATCGTAAACGGTGAAACTGTCGCCAAAATCGCAGAAAATTTGCGCAAACAAACCACGCGTCTGTCCAATGATCAATGCAATATTATTTGCATGTGTAATCGCTGCAATTCGATCCTGTTCGGCACTTGATGTTTCCGTTAGTACAACCACACGGAATTGCTTGATAAATGTTTCGGTGAGATCGCTTGTATTCACACGCACCGGTACATAGCTATTGAGTTCGGCCAAATGTTTGGCGGTCGCTTCGGCTCGATTATTCCCTTCATCTGCTTCGGTTAAATAGTATTGTGACGATAAATCGCCAACGGTTGCACTCACTTTGTCATGTAGTGTTACTGATTTAACACCGCCGAGTATAACATTTTTGGCAATTTCCACGCCTAAACCGCCCAATCCGGAAATGAGAATGTCCGAATTGGCCATGCGACGCATGGCATCGTGGCCGAGCACGTACAATTGGCGCGAGTAGAGTCCTTCATCGATTTCACCAGGTGTTTCGCGCGAAGTCGATCCATTGTTATTCGCCATTGTTGCTGGTGCGTTGGAAGCGTTATTGGTTTGCAACTTCCGTTTTTTGGCGGCTGGTGGATCAACAGAACTCTCAATGACTTCAGCACTAGACATCGGACATAAAAACCTGTCGCTGAAAAAATCGCGCTGCTGCTGCTGAAATGTGGTGAATTTTTACCGTTGCTATCAATGTGTCTGTTCGGATAACTCGCGAAAAAAAAATGGTGTTTGAATTGAACGGGGGATGAAAATTAAAGCGAAAACCCTGTTTTCACCGAAATGATTTTATGTTGAGTTTTCGTGTCTCGTTGGTTTCTTCTTCAAGTAATCGCTGCTACTGTTGCTGTTACTGCTGTTGTGATTTGCGAAAGCTCGACACCAACGTTCTGCTCACGACTGATGTTGCTCTTCTCTTCTCGTAACAAAGAAAAAACCACACTCGATTCGTCGTCGTTTTGGGATGAGTCTATCGATGTGTACTTTTTTTAAACGCTTCCTCGGTATGTCGCTACGTTGTGATGGCGATGACAAACGGTAAATGAATCAACATTAAAATTAACACAACAAATTTATTATTATTTTTCTGTTAGTTTACTTTTTCTTTCTTATTCGACACTTTTTTTTTATTCTCTCTCTCACTTACTCTGTGTGGTGTTGAACAACACACAATAACTAAAATCAATTTCTCTTTTTTTTCTCGTCTTGCTTTCTGTTTCAATTAAACAAGCGTGTGTGTGAGAGAGAATGAGAGGAAAAAAAAGAAAGAACTTCACGTACAAAAAATAAAACGAATCGACACACACACACACACACCGATCGAAAGGGAACAGCTTATACTTTTTTTTTCTACTTGTTTCTAAGTTAACTTTACTCTCGGCTTGGTTTCGTTGAACGAAATTAGGAGAACGGAACAGAAAAATAGAAAAAAAATCAAGTTGAATTGAAGGGAAAAAATCAAAGTATACACTAGTCACTAGCGAGAAAAGCAGAGTGAGAATACGAAAAAAATCAAATACGAAATATGTATATAATAATTGATTGATGTATGAAACTGGATGGAGAAATGTGTAATAAAAATTTGGTATGTCTTGTTGTTCGCAAACCAAATTCGTTTCGTTCTTCTTTTTATATATATTTTTTTACTTTTATTTTTTTTTATGTATGTAGTATATATTACTTCTTCTTTCTGTCGTTTCGGCTCGTAGAAAATGGAAGCGAATACACAAAGCAAAAAGGCAGCGAGATAGACAATGAATGACTTTAATGACAGTGCGTTTTTGCAATGAGCCGCTCTTATGCGTCGTCCATTGATCATTTTCAATGTCGCTGAGAGTGAGACATGAAAAATGGCACCAGAGTGCGTTGCCGTCTGGTGTCTACAAGACATTTTCAATGTTATAATTGCAAATAGAAAAGTTATGTTTAAGAAATAATTGCCTTTAAATAAAAATCGATTATTTTTTTTTCTAAAATAATTTCGTACAATTTACGAAATATTTTCAATTACATCTGAGTTGTGTGTCGTCAGCGATTGAATTCAGAGAGCTACGGAGAAAATCGATGTGGTGTCAAATAGCAGACGGCGCTGTTAATCTCCAAATGTGTTGTTAATCGACTCACTTCGTTCGATATCGGCATCATTGTCAAATCGGTGTTTCGCACAAAACAAACACTGCAATCGAAGTTGTAGCGGACCCACAATTTTGGAAAAGTTAATTTTGTGTGTTTTGAATTTTACGCCAAACGAGAAAGAGAAGAAGAAAACAATGGCAAAAGCAACAGAGGATTTCTATTTGCGTTACTATGTTGGGCACAGAGGTAAATTCGGTCACGAATTCTTGGAGTTTGAATTTCGGCCGGACGGTAAATTGCGATATGCCAACAATTCCAACTACAAAAATGATACAATGATCCGGAAAGAGGCATACGTTCATCACACGGTCATGGAAGAGCTGAAGCGGGTTATTGTCGATTCGGAAATTATGCAGGAGGACGATTCAATGTGGCCGCCACCAGATCGTGTTGGTCGTCAGGTGAGTGGTGTATTGGTCAAACAATGAAAACAAAGCCCATTTTTTTGTCAACTTACATTAAACAATGAGGTTAGGTTCACAGTATCAAAAATAAACTCTTTTTTATTCGTTGCATTTGATTTCAGGAATTGGAAATTGTGATTGGTGACGAGCACATTTCGTTCACCACATCAAAAACCGGTTCGCTTGTCGATGTCAATCAATCCAAAGATCCAGAAGGTCTACGTGGTTTCTACTATTTGGTACAAGATCTGAAGTGCTTGGTTTTCTCGCTCATTGGACTTCACTTCAAAATCAAGCCAATTTAAATGTGACGACAACGATGACGACGATAACAAACCACACATACCATTTTTTTTTCTCTCTCTCTTTAATTTATAGATAAAATTTTGCATTTTTCCGAATTTGCCAATTACTTTTTTTCTTTTCTTTCACACAAAATAAATCGACATGAGAAAAAAAAATCCAAAACGCAAACAAAATGGTGTTTTTCAATTTGTTTTTTTTTTTTCATTCATTTGCTACATGTTTAGAGATAAGTTTTATTTATCCTTTCGTCAAATACAAAGACAACATACAACTTTGGAAATAAACATACAGTGCAGTTTCCACTACTTGACTGAATTGAATCACAAGCAAAATTAATTTACCATTCTTGATTTCAACAACATTATTATGAAGATATATTGTTTTTTTTTCTTCATAAAAGTTTCTCTCCAAAAAAATGGATTGAATATAGTGACTGAGTAGATGATGTGAAGCAATTTCATTGTCAAAATATATCCTATCGATACAACAATTCAACGCTAACAATACAATATATCTGATTAATTTTTTTTTCTTCTTCGCAAACAATTCTGATGAGCAAACTTTTCTAGCCATGTTTGTGTGTGGGATCCTGTGTGTAAAATATTTTTGTGGCTGCCTGACTTTTTCTCTGTCCTTCCTCTTCATTTGCTTGTTTTTTTTTTGGTATTGACCATTGCCGTTTACCAATTCGATTTGATAAAGTTGATCAAACCATTTGTTGAGGAATCGTGTGATGTAACCTTATCGGCCGTGGCTAATTCGGGTTCGATGGCTTTGGCCAATTGTTTGCCCAATTCAACGCCCCATTGATCGAATGAGTTAATGTCCCAGACAATACCTTGGACGAAGATCTTGTGCTCGTACATTGCTGAAATTCGGATACAATTCAGAGTTTAGTCATGCGTTTCATTTTTATTGAAGAAAAGCATGTTCTTATAAACACAACACTCTTTTTTCCAAAGGAAAATTTCCCCGTCAAAAACAAATCGTTTTTTTTTTCTCTGCCAAAAAGAGTGTTGAATTCATATTTAATATATTAACATAATTACCAATCAATGAGCCCAACACGAATGGTGTCAATTTCTTGACGACAATGGAATTGGTTGGCCGATTTCCAGTGAATACTTTGTGTGGCAACAATGCGGCCAGTTTTTCACCGCTCAAACCAGACTTTTCCAATTCGGCTTTGGCTTGTGCTTCCGTTTTACCGGCCATCAGAGCTTCGGTTTGTGCCAAGAAATTGGCCAACAAAATCTTGTGATGAATGCCACCGGCAATGGGGTTTTGTGTAACGGCTGGCGCAATGAAATCGCATGGAATCAAACGAGTTCCCTAGTTTTGTTTTTTTATTTGGAAGAGGAGATAAATTTGGGATCAATTTTTTTTGTGAATACATACAATTTTCAATTAAAATTTTCTTCCTAAAGGCAGAATTGAAAAAAGGCAAAAAATAGTAGAAAAAACCGGAAAAAAAATCGAAAAAGAAAATCCAAATTTACTTGATGAATCAATTGATAGAAAGCGTGTTGTCCGTTTGTGCCTGGTTCGCCCCAAACAATTGGTCCGGTGTTGAAATCGACACGTTGGCCAGATTTAGTGACACCCTTACCGTTGCTCTCCATGTCACCTTGTTGGAAGTAGGCGGCAAAGCGATGCAAATATTGATCGTATGGGAGGAGAGCGTGTGTTTCGGCACCATAGAAATTTGAGTACCAAATGCCAAGCAATGCCAAAATGACTGGTGCATTTTGTTCGAGTGGTGTGTTGATAAAGTGTTGATCCATATAGTAGGCGCCGTCCAAGAGCTTTTCAAAGTTTTCAAAACCGATAGCTAATGAGATCGAAAGACCGATAGCTGACCACAATGAATAGCGTCCACCGACCCAATCCCAGAAACCGAACATGTTCTTTGAGTCGATTCCAAAAGCTTCGACCTTTTCTTTGTTCGTCGACAAAGCAACAAAGTGCTTGGCAACAGCGCTTGGCTGCAACAACAGAAAAAAAAATTACACAATAATTAGCATAAATGTCATAGTAATTATTCGAATGTCATTTCCCCTATCGATAAAAACTCAATGACTTTCATCGTCACTGACCAATCGAATTTCATCGATTCCAATCAAAAATTCCATCCATTTCACTTACATCTTTGGCATGTTCCAAGAGCCAAGTTTTGGCTGAGGTGGCATTTGTGATGGTTTCCTGAGTGGTGTATGTTTTTGATGCGATGATGAAGAGTGTCGTTTCTGGGCTAACTTTTTTCAATGTTTCCGCCATATGGGTACCGTCAATGTTTGACACAAAGTGCAGTGTCAATCCTTTTGAATATGGTTTCAATGCTTCAGTCACCATAAGTGGGCCCAAATCGGAGCCACCGATTCCGATGTTAACAACATCGGTGATTTTTTTGCCCGTGTAACCTTTCCAGGCGCCAGACAAAACCTCGTTAGTGAATTCTTTCATGTGCTGGAGCACGGCACGAACGTCGGGCATTACATCTTTGCCATCGACCAATACTGGATTGCTTGAGCGATTTCTCAGTGCGGTGTGCAAAACGGCACGATCCTCCGTGATGTTAATGTGTTGGCCGGAGAATTCAGCGGTGCGAGCCTCTGTGATTTTACGTGCTTTCACCAAGTCAAACAGAAGGGCCAACACTTCGGAATTGATGCGATTCTTTGAATAATCGATCAAAATTTCACCATCGGCTGGTGTATTGAGTTTCAAGCTATTGATTTGGAAAAGTGAAATTGTAATCAATGCAAAAGAAAATTAGCTTCGATTTGGAATTTCGCAATTGAATGCTCGAAAAATGTCATCCATTTCATCATACGGTTCGAATGACTATTTGACCTCTGGAGAGAGAAAAACTCACCTGAATTTCTCAAAACGAGCTGGATCACTCTCAAAAAGAGCTTTAATATCCAAATTTTTGCCGTTTGCATTGAACCAGTGTTGCAATTTTTGGAATGCTGGCTCTTGTGTCAATGGGGGAAGTGCTGCCATTTTTCACCACAAAACAAATTGATCCTTTTCGCTTGATGCCTGTGTTCATGTTTTTTTTTTGTTCGCCCCGGATCGCAATAAGAAAAACGAAACACCAAATTGAAATTTAAATTGTTGCACAACAAAACTAAAACACATCTGACTTGTCACATCGTAGTAGTACTACAATGACAGTACTCGAAAAATTTGATGATAATAATATGTAACACATTCGAGTTGGGATAAAAATGATGGAAAAATCCAATGGATTTAACTCACCTGGAAATGAATTTCGAAAAATACTCGATGGGCGCGCGTTTGCCACTTATGACACTCAATTTTATTCTGGCAACGTCGTTTTAGCCTGCCAAACCGTAGAGTATAGAAATTTTGCGGCCTTTCAATGTCAAATGAAAAACATATCAATACGTAATCAAACACACTCGGTTACTCTCGCTATGTGTATGTATGTATGTATGCGTGTGACCGTGTCGTGCGCGCTCCGTTTCATCGTTGTATGCGTCCGTTTGAATGGGTTTGCGACAGAGCGGTTCAGTGATAGCGTGCACATAGCGCACACGTACGCACTTTTACAACGATTCACACAGCATTACGTACTTGTGTTTTGGTTTTCGAATGGAACTGATTTTGCGGCCAGTTTTTTTTTCGCTCTTCGTTTGCATTGTCATATGCAAATCAACAAACAAGAAAAAAAAAACACAATCGCATTTAACATATGAGTTTTGCAGCATCTAACGCCTTGATCAATGACAAGCATTCAGTTTTTGCGTAGAATCACGATTTTTTTTATGTTCTCACTTTCCAGCACGATTCAAATGCACCGAATCGATGTCAGTTTTCAAGTTCAAAATGCGATTTATGCGATTGATCTTGCAATTGAGAAACAACCAGCCTTATTGTTCACATTGACAATCTTACATAATTATATACAAGTCATAAGATCGACCAACGTCATTCGTTGCCAATTCATTTAATCTACATTAAATGCCTTATCATTGAATAATTGAACTTTTGCGGCTACAGTTCAAACAATCAAATTAATTTCCAGAAACAACCCATATACCAATCGCGGTTTTATTTTCGGACGAATCGAATGGTGAACCGTTAAGTTGTTGACTTTCTCCCCTTTGATGATATTTTGTGGTCGATCGTAACAGTTGGCTTCGAAAGATTTACAGTTTCATTCTATTCAAAAGATAAGAGATAAACAGATGGTATTGATAAAATATTTGCTGAAGAAATTGGCATCAGAAAAATAAATAAATCAATCAAATTATTCGTTAGGTGATTTCTGTGAACAATTCAGTTTCACTGAATTACATTAGCAACAGACAATTATCATGTTCTGAAATGTAAATGCTACCTTGTTATTACTGGAATACTCCAAAAGTTTTTGTTTTAGAAAGGCGATACAGTAATTTAAAATCTGATACATCAATACTGCAGCATTTTTATTTGAAAAATTATTCTCAATCGCTTCGGGCTTCGAATATGTCCAACAGATCTATTAAACGTTTTATATCGCATCTAGTCTCAAGTCTAGTCTAACATCAAACTGCCAAAGCGGTAATACTTTATCAGCATTTCACATTGATTTATTTCTGTAGATTCCATTGTATTTTATCAGCGATTTTGTTGCTGTTCACAACATACTCACTTTCTATATTTTTCGAGCCCACTATGATCATCTAGTAGATGACATTGCACAGACTTTTATCAACCGAATCGTACTTTCTTTCAACCAATTTTGCAATCAACTCTTGCGTTGTTTGCAATTTTCAATGTTGCCTGAGGCTTGATGGCCGCTATACCAGTTTCAAATGAACGAAAATCCAAATAAACTATTAAACTGTGTGGTATGAAAATAGCAATCATATTCCAAAATAAACACACCTGAACAAAGGAGTAAACTAAATCAAGTATTTCAATTTTCATGCGATAAATTATAACGAAACCCAATAATTTCTCATTTGCTTTTAAACACAATAATATTATTTTGTTTTTGTTTTTTTCCTCAAATGTTCGGGATCCAAAGCAGATAAAATGAAACACACCGTTTTAAAACTAGAATTATTTAGACAGATTTTTCTGTTATTTTATTCACAATTTTGGTTTCATATTGGATATAAGAACATTCGGTTTATAAGATATCAGGGGCCTGTTGCACCGTACAGCTACAATAATTGTAAACTTGTAAATTGTGAAATTGATTTACAATTTTACAGGTGCCTGTAAATCTGATTTACAAGTTTACAATTCCCTGTAAAATTGGTTTACAAGTTTACAAAAACTTGTAAGATTGATTTACAATTTTACAGAGAATTGTAAAACTGATTTACAAATCTACAATTTCTTGTAAAACGCTAGTTTTAAAGCATTTGCAATGAAAAATAGTTTTTACTTGATAAAATTCTTTTTATAAAGTCGATTCGTGGGGCAAAAGTGAAATTATTCATTCAAATATTATAAAATAATTTAAATTGTATATAAAAAACAAATATTGCGAATTTTTTTTGAAGGGTTTTCCCCACAGATGGCACTCTATAAATCAGATTTATTCTTCACACTGCCATCTGTGGGGAAAACCCTTCAAAGAAATAAAAATCACAATATTTATTTTTTTTATATACAATTTAAATTATTTCATAATATTTAAATGAATATTTTCACTTTTGCCTCACGAATTGACTTTATAAAAAGAATTGTATCAAGTAAAAACTATTTTTCATTGCAAATGCTTTAGAACTAGCGTTTTACAAGAAATTGTAGATTTGTAAATCAGTTTTACAATTCTCTATAAAATTGTAAATCAATCTTACAAGTTTTTGTAAACTTGTAAACCAATTTTACAGGGAATTGTAAACTTGTAAATCAGATTTACAGGCACCTGTAAAATTGTAAGTCAATTTTACAATTTACAAGTTTACAATTATTGTAACTGTACGGTGCAACGGGCCCCAGTTATAAACCAAATACAAAGTGATTTACAATTTGAAAAGGGATGGTGGACGATTTGAGCAGATAGATAGCAGACTTTAACTTTGTATACAAATCGAATCCACTATAAAAAGCGTAGTTCTGGCAATTTGTTGTCAATAAGAGTTTGCATGGAGCTGTTGCTGTTTGCCGTTTCTGCGGTCATGTGGTTCCAGAGCGAAACATTGCTCCTGTGTTTGCAAAAGAAATGGACTCAACGGCGTAGTTGAATTGATGATTGTATGCGAGTGAATTTTTTATCGTCAGTGCAACGCTCAGCTCCTGAATTTTACACCTCTCTGCAAATTCGCACATGTGTGCATTATATGATAGGTGGTAGATGTTATTGTTATTTGAATCACAATTCGTTACAGTTCTAGAGCAATTCACTGCGATAGCGCAAAGATTCACGGTTTCATAATATAGCACATTTTTGACGGAACCAGTGATGATAGTGTAAGAGATGGGATTGCTTCCACAACCTGAAACGTTATTAAGGAAATAAGTCATGAAACCGGTTGAATTTATTTAATTGAACAAATAGGTGATAAAAAAACACCATTCCACAGGGGAAGAAATTAAGATGAATATTCAATTCTTGGAAGATTTGCCGAAATGACTTGGGTAGGGCGATTCAATTGTAGATTTTATGTAGATTAATTTATTATTTTTACTTTTCTTATCTAGGAACAATTTTTTTGAGCAATCGGCTGTCGAAGAACTGTTTTAAAATGGAACAACTCAAATTTTGGTCAAAAAACCTATTTTCCACAAAACCCCTTTTTTCGAATCAAGAATGGTTCCAAAAAATTGTGGGATTCAAATCAATTTTTTCGAATATTTTTAAGAGTAAAAAAATGAAAAAAAAACAAAAAAATTGAAACCAAAGCGTTGAAACAAAATTGCAATCTTTTCGCAATGAATTTTTGACGCACATGACCAAAATATATCACGTTCTACGAATTTAACTCATTTCTTATCAGAAACAAATAATGGTTTTGTTTGGTCAATGAACCGCTGAATTTTTGACCATCAATAAAACTATGCATTTTACAAATATTGCGCTGACTATTTTTCATTTATTTACGTTTAATCATTATATGTAGGTACATTACTGTTTCGCACATTTTTTGGCTTGGAAAAAGAGTGGAGAAGGCCTCTAATAAAACCAAGATCTTTTAATTGTTACAAAATATTGATAAATCCTTCCCTATGTATATTTCAACCAGTCTCGCTAGCATTCCTATTTTGAAACCAAAGAGTATTGATATCACCTGTGGTGTATTTATATCATATTCAACGGAATTACTTATTAACGATTGAATTTATATTTTTTTGTCAAAAATACGGATGCGGCTACGAAAGGCTTGAATTACGATCTGTAAATTGTTGAATCCTCACTTCCACTTCCGCATGCAGGATTTGTTATGCGCTAAATCCATCACGCTGAATAAATTCATGCGATAGACGTATGCGATAAATGTGATGCGCTTGCTTTGCGGTGAACGAAGTCTGTTGCTCTTCAGTTGTTCACGCATGAACGTTCATGCTTTGCAGTGAACGCATCGCTAAGCGGTAGTGAAGAGCAACATACCTCATTCAGCGCAAAGCAAGCGCATCACATTTATCGCATGAATTTATTCAGCGTGATGGATTTAGTGCATAACAAAGCCTGTCCGCATGAGTCATTGGACATTTTTGCAATGCAGAGAAATGGCGTATTTTTTTCATTAGAACCAGAATGTAAGTTTTGCTGAATAGTTTTGACTCAAGTTTTGAGCCAAGAGGAAATTTGGTTGCTTTCACGCAAGATTGAGCTACAGCTATTTATTTTGATCAATACACACTCTGGTTTAAACAGAACGTTTGTTTATCAATCCCAAAGAAAATGTACAGCAATTAATTTTTGTAAGAACAATTTCATATTTATTCATTTCACATTCCATCGTATCCAATATAAATTTCCGGTGGAGTTGAATCGTTTGCGTGAAAAATGTTGTGATCATTATAAAATATATTGTCGGAAAAAACATCATTTTAAATGACTCTCTCGCACAAAATGATGATAACAAAATTGGTTTGAAAAATTGAAAGTAGTAGTATGAGGAAAAAACTATTCGACGAAATCAGTAACATTAATATACCAGTGTATTGATCAATGATCACTTGGAATCTAAACAACGCTAAGATGTGAATCAATTTAATCTAAATACTGAATTCGAAACGCCTTCTTATCCAAATCGACAGAAAGTTTAACGGATATTTCTTGAATGTAACATCGTTCAGCAAATTCGCACATTGTTTGAACACCGCAATCGTAGAATGTATCATTTATCTTAATGCCGCACACTGCATTTGTATTCGACCGTTTTGGTTCACTATATTGAATATTTTGAACTGGCCCATATACGCTCGTATCACCGATACTATTTCCTGATTGGAAATTCGAATTAATGAGTATAATCAAAAAAATGTTAATTTTCCTTCGTATTCCGATAAATACCTGCTAAAAGAAGAAAAATGAAGCAAGTTACGATGAACTCTCGAAGTTGATACATTTTTTCTTTTGATTTTTTATTAACGAAAATTTCAAACTACTCGCGATGAAATAATGTATGGAAACAAATTGTTCAGTCGTTATTCGTGCAAGGTTAGCTGAAAACTAAATAACATCGTGGCTTTCGGCGCCACATTTATTCAACATTTTTTATAGTTTAGATATCATTTTCCTGATAATCCGAATTCGTTGAGGTAGGTCACCGTCAGATCATGGGAAAATTGACTCATTCAAAGTTGAAATAACGTCATCATTCACGCAGTTAATATCATCAGAAGAAAGGAAGCTGAAGAAATCTCGACGATAAAATCACCGATTGAAATAATTTCCAAGGAAATGCCGTCAAAACAAGCATTCGCGTGAATTCCAACATCCGCATGATTCAAACCGACGATTGTGTTCAAAAGGAAATACTTTATTGTGTTATTTGTTTTATAAAATCAATATTGGCACATGAAACGACATTTTTAAGGGACAAACAGAGAGCCACCTGTAAGTTAGAATTAACCTTCAAAGAGACATCAGACAAAGAACATCTAAACTGAGATTACTGCGAACAACATCTCTTTTACGCTAACAGCAATTCGTACACGAACGAGTCAGTGTGACGGTTGGTGTGAACGAGGAAGGATTTGACAGCAAACAATTTGGTTGTATCAGTTTAAATGTTCTTTTTTAAAAAAAATCCAAAGAATAAACCATTTTTCAAAAGTATTCTGTTGAATCATCTTTATTGTTTTTCATGCAATCAATTCGACTTACATTGAATGATATTCTTATCGTTCAAAATTTCTTATCAATTTGTGTTTATTTTTACAAGAAATGTTCCGTTCGAATAAGTCACATGCGTTCATCCGGTTGAAATTCGTCAAAAAAATGCATTTTTATTGCCAAGTTCAATGCGAATAACTTCTTTGGGCCCATTATCTGACGCATTACCTATTACGTATATATCAACTAAATATCCCTGAATTTGGCATCGCTCGGCAAATTCACACATTCTAGTATCCATGGATCCATGGAATTTGTACTGATTTTCGCTAACACAAGATGGATTGCAGTTTAACGCAATGTAACATGGGAAATTATATTCGTCCGAAGTGATGGAAGTAAAGGACACATTTTCAACATGGCCGCGAATGTGCTCTAAAGCATAACCTACAACAGATACAAGCAATTTTTTAGAAATTTTTTAAAAAACGAATCTTTTCTGCATTTTTGCATGAATTGCAAAATAAATCTTTGACACGAACCAAGTTCAAAGAAGAAAATAACCAAAACTAAGCCGCTTTTCATGCTAACACTTTGATATTCACAGGTAATAAAACTGAAATTGAAAGCGCTTCTTTTAAAGCAAAGAACTGGAGAGTCGAATCATCAACAATCGAATTTCATCATAAAAACCCAGATCGCGTCCTGAAAATATAAAAAATACTTTTAACACTTAAAAAATGCATAAAAAATTCAATTTATTTAATCAAACAAAATTTTTACCACTGTGTTCTGAATGAATGGTTTTACGAAACAAATTCGCAAAGACTCATGTACATTTTTCGAGGTCTTTTTTTCGCACATATCGTTACAAACTCTGCAATGCAGAATTAAATGAACTAATGCGTACTCGGAATTTTTTCGCATTCATTTTCAGGAGAATTGAAACCAACAATTTGATAAGAATTTTTTTAAGAATCTTTAGACTTTTTTAAGAACTCTCCTGCCCTCAATTCGGGCTTGTACAGGATGGTCACCATGAAAAGTCTTTGATAGAGTGGGAGATTCAAACGAACACGCAAATGTGACCACCCTGTAAAGTGACCAAAAATGAGTATCTGTCTTTGTACGCAATCGCACTGATCCATCATCTGCATGTTGGACTTATTCTGTATTCGTTTTCTGACTTGATTTTACTTTGTATATTCAATCATCAATTCATTCACTTCCCGAAGAAATAAACAACAATTGTGCGGTGCACTGCAAAAACTATTTATTTAAAGCGTGACAAAAGTAGTAAAAGTGAATTAAAATCAAGTAATCAAGTATAATTCGAAAGATATGTGTGTGTTTTCAAAAGGGATTAATTAGAAGTTAACAAGACTTCCCAATCGAATCAAAAATCAAATGAAAAATTAGAATAGACTTGAAATAAGTTGTTTTGTTGCTACAAATGTGCCGATTATTTCCTATTACCAACGCTTACAACGTTTCGTTTTGTTTGGTCATTTCATCAAAAGAATCTTTGACTGTGTAAGTTACCATCATTTAACGATATGCGAAAGTTCGAAATATCAAGTAGTAAGAGCAAGATGTTTTCACGAGCTGCAAACCAAAACCAGATACCATCAAATGAATTCAAAATAAAAATAAATTTCAAAATCGTTTGAATTGAAAAAATATGGAGTGTTTACTTTGCCACAAACTTCCAATGTGCATCGAATAATATTCATTCCGGTAAAATAGACAGGTTCTTGAGATCGGCCAATGATTAAAATCACATATCTCTGTACTTCCAGTGGATAGGCATACCAATTGGCATCATAGGCAATATTGCCAACGGCTGCAATACGACTCGTGGCAACTGTTGCGAAGTAGCAAAGAAACGATGGCCAAAACAAGGAGCAAAGTATGCAGCATACCGAGAAAAATGACACCAACGGCTCGGAAATCCAATCGGTTAAGGACTACGGAAAAAAGGACATTTTAGATTTGAAATAATAAATTGGATGAAATTGAAACGGGTTCAAGAAAATGAAAATGATGACCTCTTCGACGTCATACATTGAGATGGACATAAAGATGGCGTTCGCTGGTAGAAGTGAAAATATTGCAACGCTGGTAATCTCAGCCAGCATGTAGAAGATGCTTTACAATAAACAAAAATTTCATGCTTTAAGAAACGAAATTGGGTTACACTAAAGATAGTATTGTTACTCACTCAAAAATTTTGATATGCAATTTGACCGCATCGTTGAGTTTTTCCATGACATTTGCACGAAATGATTCATAGTTGCGTGTTTTGTCTTCAGATTGATGCCGGGTAACGTCTACGATGATCGATTGCATTATACAGTTGAAGTGATCGCACATTGTGCCTATGGATGAGAAAGTGAAATACGATATTTTTCTCGCATGTACAAAATACAAATTGAACATTTCACTTTGAAGTTATAGCAAAACTGAATGGATCACTTGCCGATGTAGAAGCAGCAGCTCACAAAATACGATGTCACCGAAGTTACGCTCAGGGAGTAAACGAGGCCCATGCTCCACTGATATACCCATGTCATAAGCCAACCTGTAACACTGGACATATTGAACGGGACCAGCACATTGTAGGCCAGAAACCAAGACGATGTGTCATAATTGCCAATGCCAATGCAGTAAAATGCATAGACCAACGATGCTGGAAACACACATGTATGGCACATCACATAACGTCCCAATCGTAGTGTGTATTTTCGGCATTTTTGCTCCGTTTTCCAGTACATCTCATTTATTTCTCTCTCATTACCTACGAAGCAACGATATTTTGATCATATTTAGTTGGAATTGAGTGAAATTTGAGAAAGATTTTGCTCTCTTGGAACTGAATAAAGTTTGAAATTTGAAGGAAATTCAATTCAAATTGTGAACTGTTAAAAAAATGATTGAGAAATTGGAATTGAGTTAAAATGAAAAAGAAACCACTTCAAATTAAAAATTGGCAAACAAATCCAATTTTAAAAACTCAAGTGAAAGATGTTATGATTCCGAATAGTTTTGGTAGCAAAAATTCTGGCAATGAGTGACTGAAAGGTATGTTTCAACATCAACTATTGCACCGTTACAATACCTTCGTCCACAATTTCTTGCAATCTAAGATGCAACGCTTTGACCAGCTTCATTTTGATTCCAACGCCAAAATGCATGCCGCCGCACTGAATGCCCGAAATTGCAATTTTGAATGCTCCCAACACGGCCTGCACTTGAGACATATACTTGATAATGAACAGTACACTTGACCCAATTATCATCACCGATGAATTGAACATAAAAAACCAAGCGACAACCGACTGAAAGAACTCATTGGTCGGTTCGGTTAAACGATACGAGTAAATTCCCAACCAAGCCATGTACGCCTGATTATTTTCAAGAACTTTAAATTCTGCCATGGAGAACATCTTGAATAGTTGAAATAAACTTGCAAATAAAGAAGGTTTGTTAAACTATTTTGACTGGAATCAAGCTAATGCCAATGTTAACTGCGCCGTATGTTCGCTTTGGATTGGTATTTATAGTCGGCAAAACCGTTGGAAAATGGGCAATTCCATTCAATTATTCATTTGAGAAATGTATGAATTCGAATTTTGTTTACTTTCAATTGGTTAATAAACGCTTCGGGTGAATCAATAACAACTGCGGACACCCTTCATTTTCACACATCAATCCATTCTGCTGGCTTTTTCCTCCTCTATTTCGAATAAACAAAACAAAAAGATTGGCATTTGCAACGCAGTTTCTACACATCTGGGGGCAATTGATTTGAAATCAATACAAATTGAAGCAAGGAAAGAATTGAACTGTTCTAGAATTGAAATGGAGTGTCATTTTGATTTGGCTACATTGTACTTGTATTTTACATTTATTGTACTTGTATTTGCATCGAATATACAAATTGATTGTTTTCGCCCATTTTTCCTTCATACGACAATATCTCTTGAGCTGAGAGACAATGCAGGCGTCGATTCTGCCCTAAAGATGATTATAGGACGGAGAAGTAAGCCAATTTCATTGTTATGGGCGAAAATTGAACCATTGATTGCCAATCAATTTGTGCTTCAACTATAGCGATAGTCCTTCGACTAATTACTTATCCGTCGGCTTATGTTGATATCGCAAGGTGACAAGACATTTTGAAACCATGTTCTTTTGTTTATCACGTTTTTCAATTGGTTTCATTTCGCTTACCTTGGATAGATATATAATTAATAACCAGTTGAAATTGAAAATAAAGAGAAATTGTCGTGTAAAGGAAAAACAACATAACGTTTGATTTGATCGGGAAGTGAACGGGACACAACCAAATCGATTTCAATTTACAATCATGTCATAAGCGAGAATTGAAAAGAATTGATTTTAACTGCAACAAAAACTGTTTCGATGATGATTTTTTTTAACAAAAAAGTTCACCTAAAAATCGACTCATTTCTTCCAAATGGGAATAATTTTGTCAGATGTCGCTCTAGTGCTTCAATTCGTGTTCCATTTTAGTAAACATCAACAACCACACAGATCTTACGTTGTTTCCCTCACAAAGATACACAAACACAAATGCAGTGTCCGCATACATGATATATTCCGGCATCAGTCGCTCTCTGTGTCATCTACAGTGATGCGTAATACAGAAGATAAACGATAGTACAATATGATCGATTGTCCCTTTCACACTTCAATGAGCGTGCGTAATACGCTTCAACCGACCCTTGAGTGAAGGATGACCAACACGTATTGAAATGAATAGTTATTTATTTGTATTGCCATAGCTCACAGTGATGCTCACTGCTCAAGGTTGTATGAAAAAGGCAACAAGTCATATTGTAGTATCTACCGATTTTCGTACCACACACCAACATAAATTATTCAGAAAAATGAAACGCAGACACCGTATCGGTATTTACATTTTTTGAGCGTGTTCCTTTGTGTGTGCGAGTGTAAAGTATTTGGATTCTTATAATTGAGAAAAAAAACCTAACGGGATGTTTTTGACAAATATACACTTGCAATAGCGGCATGCGATAGCATTCGGCCACAATACAGATCGATCACAACTGTAGGAAGAGTGGGGATTCTTCTGTATATGTATTGTATTGAGTCTGATTTGTAGGCATTGACATGCGCCGCCTCTTTCGGGATAATTTTCGACTGGGGAATCGTCTGGCATGTTCTTTAACATTTTTATTTCATTTTTAAGTTTTATGATAAAAAACTTCTGTAGTTGAAATCAATTGACATCAAGTGGATTGTTGATTGAAAATTCGTTGTTTGGATTCGCGCCAGTAAATAAATTATGGGTTATTGTCAGTCCGCGAAAAAGCTCGATAAGCACGCACACTTGAACATTTCATCCAAATTTGTACAGTATCCACCCTTATATGGTTACATTCGTCATCGTTGCATGTATACATAATCATTTGTTTCGAGTTTTTCTCCATAAATTCTTGGTTGAAGTTAATGTTTATCATTCTTATACGAAAATGGGCACCAAGACGCAACTTTTTTGTGAATAAATTAAAAATAACCTCATGCTATAGCTGAGACAGAAACAGACAATGTATTTGGATAACTTCAGCTAGCTAACTGAAAATATCTAGCTAAGCTCAGCGGCTGACGAGTATTCGTTTCCAATGAATTCCAATGGATTCCAATCCTATCTAATGAACTCATCTTCGTTTTTATACTGCAAATGCGTTAAAAAAACGCAACGCATACTCGTCAGCCGCTGAGCTTAGCTAGATATTTTCAGTTAGCTAGCTGAAGTTATCCAAATACATTGTCTGCTCAATTTGCCCACACGAGATATCGCTCAAAATTGGCTGAGAGTCTTGTTCCATCGTCATGAAGCTGCCATAAAATTTTCCATATGGGTGTTAGTAGGTAATGTTGACGACGAAACATACAGATTTACATTTTCGATATGTTATCAATATGTTATTGCCGGACATATTTATTATTATGTTATGTTGGGATTGTGTTTATCTTAATAACGTTATTAAGATTTAGCATAATAATAACATAATATGTTATGCGTTATATCGGCTGTTATCTTAATAAATCCTAAGATTCGGCGGTAATAACATTTTATTAACTATAATAATAACATATTATTAAGATGCAATCTTAATAACGCTTTTTTCGCGCATTCTTTTCCCTAGCTGGAGAGAAAAAAAGCACTGTATGATGTACACACCTATAACAATGCAAGGTCGGGACTGGCGATTTCCTAAACTTAATGGTTAAGTTCAATACATGATAATTCCGTATCAAAGAGTCATTTTAATTTCTTTGCAACAGTGCAAAAAGTTCATGTGTGTACTCCGCAGAGAAAAAACAACTTGTCAGTGCTCCGGCGAAAAAAATGCGCGAAAAAAGCGTTATTAAGATTGTATCTTAATAATATGTTATTAATTGAGTTAATAAATCCATCTTAATAATATGTTATTATTATAGTTAATAAAATGTTATTACCGCCGAATCTTAGGATTTATTAAGATAACACCCGATATAACGCATAACATATTATGTTATTATTATGCTGAATCTTAATAACGTTATTATTATGTTATGTTGGACCAATATATCGGCCGTTATTATTATGTTATTAAGTATAGTTAATAATATGTTATTGCCTGTAAATCTGTAACTAAACAAGACTCTCAGCCAATTTTGAGCGATATCTCGTGTGGGCAAATTGAGCTATTATCAAAAATGTCACCTAGCATGGAAAAAACTCGAAAAGTGATGACCAACAAAAGGCAAAAAAAGTAAGTAACAAGGGAGTTGACCTGTTCAGTCCAAGTCTTC
>NW_022601407.1:6415333-6421004 GCF_009176505.1 Sitodiplosis mosellana
TATTGAGAATCCCTATTCCCAAATCAAAGAAAATGTGATTTTCTACCTATTTAGACACTTACATTACCTACTATCACCCATATGATGGACCAATCATGGAAAAAACTCGAAAAGTGACGACCAACAAAAGGCAAACAAAAGTTAGTAACAAGGGAGTTGCATTTGCAGTAGGAGTACATTGAGTAGAAATATTTTCATTCACAAATTTGTTAAAAAATAAAAGTATAAATCAGTGTAACGACATCATCGAAACAGTTTTTGTTGCAGTTAAAATCAATTCTTTTCAATTCTCGCTTATGACATGATTGTAAATTGAAGTCGATTTGGTTGTGTTCCGTTCACTTCCCGATCAAATCAAACGTTATGTTGTTTTTCCTTTACACGATAATTTCTCTTTATTTTCAATTTCAACTGGTTATTAACTATATATCTATCCAAGGTAAGCGAAATGAAACCAATTGAAAAACGTGATAAACAAAATAAGATGGTATCAAAATGTTTTGTCACCTTGCGACATCAACATAAGCCGCCGGATAAGCAATTAGTCGAAGGACTCTCTCTATATTTGAAGCACAAATTGATTGGCAATCAATGATTCAATTTTCACTTATCACAATGAAATTGGCTTACTTCCCCGTCCTATACTTATCTTTATGTATGGCGTAATTGAGCCTGCATTGTGCTTCAGCTTAGTTCATAAAGATTCAGCCTTTTTTTTCGTTTTTCACCCTTGAAAATAATTCTAAACATGTTCAAAACGAAAACTTGTTTACATAACAAATTCATATTACTGCGGTTTATGCAAGTGTATTACAAACACACTTACATTATGTGTAATACGTTTGTTGCTACACACAACTTGAGCACACATAAAAGTTTGAGAGTTCCGAGAATCCTCTTTTCACGAAATTTAGTCGAAAAGCAGGGAATTTGTCTATATTTTTTTCTAGAAAGGAATATTTTCAAAAAAAGAAAAAAATATTTTTCCCAATAATCATTCAGTCGAGAGATAAGCCTTGAAACCTTGACTCAGGTGACAGATATATGTATGCTTTAGCATAGAAAAAATATCCGCACATTTTCTGGTTTGTCCACTCTCAGTATATAACGGCACCCAGCTTCATCGAGTATCAGCACGCACACTGAACGTAGTAATATAGATTATAGAACAGTTTGTTTACAAAGAAAAAAATTGTTTATAAACAAACCGTCCTATACTACCACGTTCAGTGTACTCGTGTATCAGCGTGATGATACTCGATGAAGCTGGGTGAACAGCTTTTGGTGACAAACCAAAAAATATGCGGATATTTTTTCTATGCTAAAGCGTATATCTGTCGCCTGAGTCAAACTCTGCTTGAAACTAATTTGACCTTTTGGTTGGAACTCTGTTTTCGTTTTCTGATCATCAATTTATTATTTGATTGAAATCCCGTACGTTCTCGTTTTTTTATCAATTTGGTTTCATCAGCAAAAATGGAACAGTAGATTATAATTCGTTTCCGCCGAAGAAATGCTAAAAAAGCGACGACATTATTCGTGCACTTACTTTAGTGCATTTAAAAAAAATAGAATTATTTCAAGGCGAGATACGATGGTTTTAACAATTTTGATGCTACGCAAGTCTCCATAATTTCAACCAATGTGCACATGAGGTGCACATTTTTGCTAATGACGGATTAAGGTTACTGTTGCAGGTCACATTACGCAATTCTGCATGGGAAATACCTCCAAATCGGCTCTTATGGCGTCGCCACTAGGCTCATCATTTTGTGCTGAGGATTGGCGCTCTCAAATTACAAAAATTTTGCCTAGGAGCCGCGCACAGAATGTATCACATTCATCAAAATTTATGATTCTGAAAAATCAAATTTTCGCGAATGAAAGACCTATTTTAAAACTATTTGCTACAGCTAATTTTAATCTTTATTTTCATTTTCATTTAGATGCTCCAATGCTGGCAGACAGAAATGTTCATGATAAATGAATTTGGTATTAATTTTCTCAAACTTTTTTCTGTCTCAGCTACATGCAATGAAGACGAATGTAACACGTGCTGTAAACCATATGGTAGGGGATACTGTACAAATTACAATGAAAATTTCAAGTATGCATGCTATTAGGGCCTTCGGGGAAACTGAAAACAATCCATAAAGATTATTAGAGCGAATCCAAACAACGAATTTTCAATCGACAATCCACTTGATGTCAACTGCTATTAATTGCAATAGATTTTTTTTTATCATAAAACTTAAATATGAAATAAAAATGTTCAATTAGAGTAGAAAAGAATTGAATAGAAATATTTTTATTCACAAATAAAACGAATTACATACGTAATCCAAACTTTACCGCTCCGCAGCAATTTAGTTTACCTCCCGCTTAATGTTGAACCAAAATTTCAATGGACCCTTCTTCCATAGCATTTTTTACCTTAAAATATAATTATTTCGACCATTTTCGATACAAAAGTGTCATTTTCGAACAAAATTTCAAGAAATGTTGATTTTGGACCAAATTTATGGACAAGTAGGTGTTCGGTTGTTTGAAGGCTCCCATTATTTTTGCAAAAAAACATCAGTCTGCTTTGACCAAAACCCTAAAAAATGGCTTTCTGTGTGTTTTTTCATACAAAAGTCTATTTTTCGAGGAAAATTTCAAGAAATGTCGATTTTGGACCAAATTTATGGGCAAGTAGGTGTTCGGTTGTTCACAGACTCCCATTATTTTTGCAAAAAAATGGCAGTTTGCCTTGATCGAAACCCCGAAAAATGCCTTTTTCGGGTACTTCCCGTACAAAAGTGTTATTTTTCAAGGTTTTTCAGGTCCTCAGTCGGAGGCTTATGGTACGAAATTGGTAGATCAGAATGGGCTCAAAATCAATCCGAAGCTTTGTCTCGACATGCAAAAACTTTTGGTTTTTACAGATCTCAATTATCTTGTCAACTTTTTGAGATAATCGGCGAACAAAAAGCTCGGACGCGGACGACGCCATACGCACATCGCTATTTTGCACATATTTCATAGTAAACAACATGTTTTTGGGGGTAGATAGGTCTTGATCGATAGGATTTCATCCCATCTACATTGCCTAGTGTACAGATATGTGCTTTTTCAAGTTTGGCGTGACGTTATAGTGGTCCGAAAGAGGAGATGTCATGAAATTTTGGCTAGCAAAACCAATACTTTACCTAACAAACAAAGTTTGCGGTAAAGTAAAAGTATAATTGTAGATCAATGTAACGTCATCATTGAAATAGGTTTTATTTTATTATCAAACTCAAAGAACCTTCCCCATTTTAAAAGTTTTTCTACACTATTTTTTACACACCGTCTCCATTTGCATTTAGTTTCCATTACATTAGATACACTTTGACCGTTGAAACCCAATGGAAGTGGAGAATAGTTGAAAGCTGCCGCTTATTCTTTGTACAACACTCGGTTATGATGTGATTGTAAATTAAAATCGATTTGTTTGTGTCCCGTTTACTCCACAATCAATTCAAACTTTGTGTTATACGCATCCGTTGGTCATGGAATGTCAATGTTCATTTGTTTTTTTTATTCAAACACTAAAAAATACATTCAAGTGCGGCTGAAATTGCAATTTTAAATGTTCCACTTCAACAACATCGTCTGCACGTTTTCTATAACAATTCAGTCGAGAGATGTGCCTTGAAACTGATTTGATCTTTTGAATGGCAAACTATTTTCGTTTTCAGATTATCAATTTATTATTTGATTGGAATCGATGATTACGCATCTATTTGATGCATGTTGAAGTGTTTACTGCGTTAGGCTTTAAAAGCTCAAAACAATTCATAAAATCTACAGTCTTTACTTCGAAGTCACATCGAACGAATCCTCTCGAAAATCACACGAAATCAGTTCACTCATCCAAAATGAATTTTAAAGTTGTTGTTTGGTTCGCCATGGTGCTTCTGTCGATGATATCAATAGCAAATGTTGTTGCTCTTCACTTCGAAAAATGTAACAAAGGTAAATCAAGAAGAATTTTAATATTATTACATATTATGTATGATATTCATGGATAAATTGGCCGACAGAAATGTTCATAGTGAATAAATTTGGTATTAATTTTGTTTTCAACTTATTTTTGTCTCAGGTACATGCAACAGTGACGAATGTAACAACTGCTGTCGCATAGAAGGTGCAGGTCGTGGGGTCTGTCTAGTTGATAATAGTTGTGCGTGCCCTGACATTTTCGGAACAGAGCCATCCGACTGGGATGCCATCCGGGAAGAACCGATTCAACCACAAATTCAAACAACGAATTTTGGATTAAATAATTTCACTTGATGTCAACTAATGTTAACCCATTTTTTACCAGCGTTCATCAAACTTGGAAATGAAATAAAAATGTTCAATTAGAATAGAAAAGAATTATGTAGAAATATTTTTATTCACAAATTTGTTGAAAAATATAACTGTAAATCAGTGTAACGTCATCATCGAAATAGCTTTTATATTATTATCAAAGTCAAATTTTTTCAACACTCGCTTATGACTTGTAAATTAAAATCGATTTGATTTCACAATCAATTCAAACTTTGTGTTATCACTCATTCGTTGGTCAAGAAATGTCAATGTTCATTTTTTTTCATTCTAACGCTAAAAATGCATGGTTGAAATTATAATTTTAAATGCTCCCAACACAGCCTGCACTGTTTTCTATAACGATTCAGTTGAGAGATAAGCCTTGAAACTGATTTGATCTTTTGACTAACAAATTATTTTCGTTTTCAGATTATCAATTTATTATTCGATTGAAATGTATCGCATCCATTGAACTGTATTAAACAGTTGGGTTCAGTTAATAAAAGCTCAAATCGATTCACAAAATCTACACCTACAGTGTTTACTTTGAAGTCATATCGAACGAATCCTTTGAAAAATCAAACGAAATCGGCTCTCTCATCCAAAATGAATTTTAAAGTTGTTGTTTGTTTTGCCATGGTGCTTTTTTCGTTGGCATCATTTGCAAAGGTATCTGCTTATAATTACCCATCCAATTGTCAAACAGGTAAAACAAGTAGAATTCAATTTCTTTTATTATGATATCAAATTCTCCTAGGGGCATTTAATTCGAAATAAATGCGTTTTTTGCAAAGAATATGCGCTTCAACTAATAGTATGTGCCGATTTATTCGTACTATGCGATGCCTATTCGTTAGAAGTGCACGTTCGATGTCCGTGCATAGTCACGAATACTGCACATAGACAATTCATACTGCGAATAATTTCGCATAAATCCTACTGAAATGTTCCCTTCTCTGATTGGTCACACGCCGCGATATCGACTGTTTCGAATTCAAAATTGCAACGAATTTTTTCACGTGAGAATACAAGAAATACTTGATTACGAGTGATGTTGACATAAATTAGAGCTAACACCAAATTCTTCTTTCTTTGTTTTGTTCTGTTCATTAGAACGATCAGACTTCACATTGAAAGTGAGATTTTTTTCGGTTCACATTTTCTGTAGATTATTTTTGTTTACTTCAATCATTTGTACACGGTTTTGTTTATGATTTAGATTCCAGATGCTATTTCCAACAAGAGTGAAACGTCGCACTTATTTACTCATTGATTTTTATACCTACTGTAGTGGGTTGGTTATATTGAGAATGAGTATAACGATGTTTTGTGA
>NW_022601407.1:6441004-6461548 GCF_009176505.1 Sitodiplosis mosellana
AGTGGTCGAAAAAACGACCAGTACATTTTTGCTTGTTTTGGAAAAATAAGATTTCATCTTGACGATCTGGTATTTGGAATCTTATTTTTAGACCTAAATTGATAATATTTGAAAGTTTGATGTCTTTTGAAAACAAAATAAGAATCCGGGCAATTAATGGGTTAAAAACATTTCGATAAAAATAAATAAAAAGCAAAAATAAATGTGTTATACATTTTGGTATACAATAATGTGTAAAAGCCAAATCCTCAGGCTATACTATGATGATTCAGTTGAGAAATAAGCCTTGAGATTTATTTGACGTTTTAAATGGCAGAATGTTTTCGTTTTCAGATTATCATTTTACTATTTGATTGAAGTGTTCCATACATCGGTTAATAAAAGCTCAAATCGTGCCCATAAAATCTACAGTGTTTACTTCGAAGTTACATTGAACGAATCATTTTAAAAATCAAACGAAATCACTTACTCAAAATGAATTTTAAAGTTGTTGTCTGTTTTGCCACGGTGATTTTGTCGATGGTATCATTTGCAAATGTATCTGCTGAATCGTGCGTATGTGAATGTCAAAAAGGTAAATGAAGAGGAATTCAAATATTATTATTATGATATTCATTTCTCTTAATTCTTTAATGGGGAATTTGAAAAAAAAAATTGCGTATTCAGCGAGAAAATCGTAAAAGAGTCAAAAATGTCAAATTGCTGTAGCAAACTTGAACAAATAAATTTCGTAAAACTAATGATAAATGAACTAAAAGGTGATAATCCAAGGTCAGATGTGACAACCAGTGCATCAACAACGACCAGCACAACACCGGGTCCGTATTATCCCGATCACAGTCCAACGGATTGTGATCGACAACGAGAAAGGGAACGTGACGAACGTGAACGACAGGAAGCAGAAAGGGACAGAGAGAGACAGCGGTTGGAGCGTGAACGTGAGCGACTGCGACAGGAATGGGAACGACGAGCGAATGAATGTGAGAAGCGGGAAAAAGGGAGACGACAAAAGGAGCGTGAACAAAAAGAACGGGACGAACAAGAGAGAAGACGCCAACAAAGTGCTTCGGAACGCGAAGAGCATGAACGAAATGAACGTCATCGATATGATGGACAAAAACCCGATACCTGTAACACCAGCTACGATGCCATCACAATCATTTGGAAGGAACTCTTCATTTTCAAAGATCGTGTAAGTGTTGGCATTCTTAACGTGCAATCACACCCGTTTATTGTATTTACCATTTTTCCCCAGTATTTGTGGCGGATCGGTGAAAATGGATTGCATAGCGGTTACCCGGATGAGATCAATCGTATATGGTCGCAATTGCCAAGTAATTTCACACACATCGATGCCGTCTATGAGAATAAACACAAGAAAATTGTTTTTTTCATTGGTGAGCACATTTTCCATAATTTTACCAAAATGAAAATTTTATTTGTGTGTGTGATTTCTCTCTCTTTCTCTCTATTTCCCTCTCTCTGCATCATTTTATCAGGAAAAATGTATTACGTTTTCAATTCAATTCAATTGGAGGATGGTTACCCTAAAGCATTAACCTCTCTCGGGTTGCCAGCATCAGTAGATAAAATCGATGCAGTTCTGGTGTGGGGTCACAACGATCGAACATATTTCTACAGTGGAACCATGTATTGGAGGTAAAGTGCAAATAATCTGATTGAATTGTAAATTTGTCGGCACTAGGACAACAAATTGGTGCAAAAGGTTGAAATAAAAACGTAAGTGTTCGGAAGCGAATTTGAAAGAACTGAAATGAAAATGGATGAAACGTGCCATGGCAGAAAAAATAATGGAATGAATAAAATTTATCTTTTAAATAAATATTTTTGGAAAATGGACTAAAGTGAAACGAAAGAATAGCTATGAACGCGGAAAAAATGAGAAAAAATTATTTCTTCTCTGTTCACAGATTCAACGAAGATATTCATCAGATGGAACCAGATTATCCACGTGATATGTCAATTTGGCGAGGTATTGGTTATCACATCGATGCAGCCTTTCAATATAAAGACGGTAAATTTGATTGAACCGAAGACATATATATATTTTATTATAAAAAAATATTTCGAATATCGATCGATTCAGTCATGCCATGTGAATCCATCGATAAACTGGATCATTATGCAGAGGAATAAAATTCATGAGTTTTCTCTGTTTTTTTTTTCTCTTCATTTTTGGAAAACCATTTTGATGGTACAATAGGGAAGACGTATTTCTTTAAAGGGAAATCATTTTGGCAATTTAACGATTCAATAATGCATGTGACACGAAGTAGACCCGATTCATCGGCGGTGCGATGGATGGGATGTCCTCGAGTCACATCAACCTATTCCAATGCGGTGTATGATGATGGATCTTGCGGCAACTCGAACTTTAAATGAATCGCGCGATTGAATAACCTCCTTCGTTCAATGTGCCGCATTTATTTGAAAAACATAATAATCTAATTTTAAAGAGACGCTTAAACCACAAGAGGAAGAATGGAGAAAAATCGAACAAAACCACCCTTATCATAATACGAAAATAAGACCATTTTTATTGATAGAATATATCTTGTTTTTAAACCAAAATGAATTTCGTTTTTGTTTTGAAATTGATGAAAATTTTTTTGTTAAAATCTGATGGCTCTTGAGATGCTCTTTCGAAATTCACGGTCCATTTTATAGAGAATTTCGTTGCTGTAAATTCGATCAAATCGAAAATCAATACAGCGCATTTCAAAATCAAAGCCATAAATTGGCATAGTATGGATTCACCGGTGAATGTTCAGAATAAGGATTAGATTTTAATGGCACTTATGAAATTTCTTTGACCGTTGTTCATAGCGTATCCATCACCGAGCTTGCGTATCGGCCTATGTAGATTTTGTTCTCTACAGATTATAATTTACAAAATTTTTGAAATTTCGTACAAATTATAACAGAATTTGGTTTTTCAATTAATTGACCAAGAGAAAATGTATTGGTATTAGCACCGGTGATAAAACCAGCCAAAGTCTCATGTCAATGTTGGCGTCGATGCAAACGGTAAGGGAACTGTGAGAACCAGCCACTTGTGGAACGCAGGCGACAATTAAGTTTTGGTGGATGTTGAAGCTAGCGAGACACCAGCCGATGAAACCGCAGTCGGTGGGAATATTCAAGTTGATTGGTAGAGAATCTGACCATTTGAATTGAAATTACATTTACTTCTGTCTAGAAATGTGGACAATTCAAATTTTCGTTTACTTTTTTGCTCATAATAAATTGGTATAATCTAAAAAAAAACAAAAATCTGTTTTCACTTTCCAAAATTACCCATTTTATTTTCTACTTCAATTGCGTTTAGCATTTGGATTGGCGTATTCAATAGCAACGACATTATGTAAACCAAAGAATGTTATTCCGTATAATTTGACCGATGAATCGGAATCTTTGCGTCTTTCGGCAAATTCACACATGTTCACACTTTTGGAGCGATACTGCGTTGTTGGTTCACTTCCATTGGTTAGCGTTATTTCACACGGAAAATCCTCATCGGTTGTATAACGTACATTTTCAACTGGGCTCACGATCGAATAATCATAGTTTCCAATCATATGAACTGGAATTTGAATTTGCGCGTAGTTAAGCTCTTGTCAAACAGAAACTGAATGACTGTAAATCCGTAGAAACATGCATCACACATACCAACTCCGAATAGAGAAACAAGTATGACTATGCAGCTTTTCATATTGAGTAGTATCTATTGTGATGAAAATTTTGATGAAAATTAATTAAATGAAATTTTTTTCAATGATTCCTTACTTAAGATCAATCACTGGCACAGCTCCGTTCAAAACATGAAATTTCATTCAAAATGAAATCTCAATATTTATATTGAAGAAAATTGTATAAATAAGACTTGGTTATCAACAAACCGATGATTTCAGTGAGACAGTCCAGTTCAATGTGTTATCACATTCAAATTTGATGCTTTCACTTGACTTTTTTTTAAGTTGATTATTTTCGGAATGATAATGAATATTTAATATATCAGACAATCGATCAATTAACAAATCATAATATTTTTTATTAAATCAAAGTATCATCTCTTCTTGTGAGGAAAAAAATTCAAAATATCACGTGTTTTTTTTTTGGTTTTTTATTCATATTAGCTCGCATTCATATGCGATTGATTGGCAATTTTATATATTTTTTGTTTATTTCACACCAAAATACATTATCTTATAATGGTTCTTCGATATCATACACAAAGCGAATGGGAGGGTCTGAAAAAGTTAAATGTATTTAATGAGAGGTTGGTTATGAATATGGTATTGTTCAAAACTCGTACCGCTAACAGTAGGCTCATCATAAATGTGTACAGAAGAAACTTGGAAAACTCCTAGCGAATCACAATGAATTGAAAAAACTTCTGGAATTAAAACTCTAGTGCGAAGCGAACAATTGGCTATATATATGTTATGACGTCATTTCGGAAGGATTGGAATTTGGAATTGTTTTTTTTTTGAATTATTCATGCAATAAATACGAATTTATTCAGCTGTTTTTCTCATTCTAACAAATGTAACTTTTAATTTAATTAATTTAGTTTATAGCAGTCTTAAATGAATTATTCCCATATTGAATTATAAACTCTCCTGTAGCCAAATAAATTGTTGCAAACATCCAGAATCGGATGACTGATTTGAATTCTACATTTTATCTACAATTTTATGGAACCCAACATCAATAGAGAAAGGATGGTTGTGGTCTTGATGTTATCAATTTTGCACCAATTTTCATAACTCATCTCGATATCGAACGAAGACATATTCGAAAACAGACAATTCTACAATTTATTGAATCCATTCTTGGAAAGATTTTTTCAATCTACGATTAAATTTTAAATAAAACACCTTAAAGTGGATCCATTCTTCATTAGAAAAAAATTTAATTTGTGGAAAATACGTTTTTTGACCAAGATTTGAGTGTTTCCATTTCCGAGCAGTTTTTCGAAATTGTTGTAATCGATATCGCAATTACTACACGGTTCTATGTAAGTCCATGGTCTGGAACACCTTTCAGATAAATCGTTTGATCGATGTGTATCTAATTGTTATAAATTTTGTATACATTTTGTCATTATTATTTTACAAAAAGAAGAACTTGATTCAAAAAAAATAATTGAATGAAAAAAAAAAATTCAAATTCGATTCATACATGTCGCGCCTGTGCAAAATAATACTTAATTCAGAAATCGCGCTATTGCGAGTGTCTCTCAAGTTCATCCATAAAACTGAGCAACTGTCAAATCTGCAATGCCGAATCATGCAAAGTGTCATCGATTGCGCCAAAGTATCAAACAATTTCGCTTCTGTCCATCAAAACAATAGTAGTTTATATTTCACCTCTGGCATTTCAAATAGCAAATTTCAGGTAAAAGGTTTAGAAACAAAAATGTCGACATTAAGTGAAGCCGAGCTTGCTCGAATTGCACGCAATCGTGAAAGAGCACGGAATATTAGGTCGTCGAAACTTTGTAATCATCCGTACGCTCGACAACAAGCCAATGAAAGTGGCGAACAATCAAAGAAGGAAGCACCAACGAAGAGGTAGGATAAAAAATTAAATCCAAACCATATTTTAGTATTTCAACTAATTGATTTCATTTTGCCTGATAAAATAGCGTAACGCGTACCACGAAATTGATTGACAGTGGCGGTGGTTTTCTAATCGAAAAAGAAGTGGTGAATGAGACACCCGAATGCCTTGAAAAACCAGAGGTTGTGGAAGAAGTCCTTCCAATCCCTGTTCAATATGAATCGTGTCTGGAATGCAACGATCAATTTATCGAATCGTATCTGCTGAAGAATTTCGAATATTCGGTGTGTGACAAGTGTCGTGACCCAGACGAAAAACACTCTCTCATTACACGAACCGAAGCAAAGAATGAATATTTGCTCAAAGATTGCGATTTCGATAAACGTGAACCGCCACTTAAGTGCATCGTTCGCAAAAATCCGCACAATGTGCGCTGGGGCGAGATGAAATTGTATCTACATTTGCTGGTCGAAAAACGAGCTCTTGAAGTTTGGTACGTTTTAGAGTAGAATTTTTTGTGGATCAACATATTACAGTTGCAATTCTTTTTCGATTGCAATCAATTGCGAAATTCACATTCGATTAGTTGTTTTCAGTTGGATTGAGTTTATTTTTGGTTTAAATCTTGTTCCTCATTCTTCTTTCTCATTCAGCCATTCACAATTATTGAGTTTGAATTCAACATTTAATCAGTTTTTGTATTATTCTCGGCTGATTTGGTTGTCGAATTGAATTTATCAAATTTAATAACATGACATAGTATTTGTGAAATCGTATCTATGAAATTGACCCTTGTAAAATTGCTTTTCAACAATTCAAATTTCATTCTTTCTCTCCAGGGGTTCGGAAGATCGTCTCATGGAAGAGCGTGAATTGCGTGACGAAAAACGCGAAAAGACCAAGCTGAAAAAGTACAATAAAAATATGAAGCAATTGCGAATGGAAATGCGTAGCAGTTTGTATGATCGTACCACAAAAGCGCCACACACTCACGAATACGGCGAGGAAACATATCACGAGGATGAAGACAACTACACGCACGCTTGCACCATCTGCGATTTTGTTGAAACATACGAAAAAATGTAGGCAAATGGCAAAGACACGAAAATATGAATCGGATTACAAGCATCGAAATAGCACATTGAATGTACAATTTGTAATAAGGAATCAAACAGCGATATTAATACTAAGAATAGTCCCAAATCACATCACTAATCCATTGTTCTGTCTTATAATAATAATAAGCATCTTCTAAGAAATACCATTACTAAATAATAATAAAAAGAAATCCGCATGAAATTCACAACAATTCAAATGTTTGGGTTTCCTTGTCTTCAGTCATGTGATTGCTTCGTTACCTTTGTTGACTACGGAAAATCGGTAATACAGATCTGGGCTCAGTCATTTTCATCTGTCAAATAATTGTGTACACATTTCGTTCGTTTGTTACCACGTGCTCAGCAGCACAATATCGAAGCGGCTAAGCAGGTTTCGTTTTAATTTGGCATTTATTTTGATTCACAGTGCAATTTTGAATTTAAGAAGAAGAAAACCTCACAATGGAAGAAGAAGATCAAATCGAGCAAGATCCATCGGTGGTGAATTTTATTCCATGCCTATCGTTCGTGAAACGCGGTGTGGCCAAAGAAAATCCAGACAAGGTTTGTTTACATCAGTTTTTGATGTGAGCACCATTTTTTTTTTACTTCGAAATTTTCTCCAAATTTCAGGTGACTCTAACGCGAGAAGAGTTGGCCAAAGTAATTTCGTCGACGAAAAAAGAATTGGAGTAAGTTTTCACATTTGGAAAACATATTGGAATGAGTGAGATTAATTGTGTTTTTTTCTTCCATGTAGCGACGAAGAAAATGATGATGACGATAACGAGGAGAATGATGAGAATATGGACACATCCGATGCGGTTGAATCACAGCCACGCAACCCAGATGACGAGTTCAATTTTGCAGACTATGATAATGAAGGTTGTTGAAGGAATACGAGAGTGTTTTTTTTGGGAGATTTTAATAGATTTTCGCTTGGTTTTTAGATGAAACACAAGTGGCAGCCGTGAGTGATATAGCTGTCATTGATCCCAATGAAGAAAACATCAGTGACGGCGAAGACTCGGAAGCTGAAGATGATTTAATCAAGCCAACCGACAATCTTCTTCTCGTTGGTCACGTCGATGATGATGCATCATCGCTGGAAGTGTATGTGTACAATGAAGAAGAGAACAGTTTCTATGTGCATCATGACTTTTTGTTGCCAAGCTTTCCACTTTGTATCGAATGGCTGAATTATGACCCGGAAAGCAAAGATACAGGCAATATGTGTGCCATCGGTTGCATCGATCCAATTGTCACAATTTGGGATTTGGACATTCAAGACACACTGGAACCGGCTGTTAAATTGGGTTCGAAAGGCAAACGAAAGAAGGGAATTGAGAAATTCGGACATACAGACGCTGTATTGGATTTGTCGTGGAATAAAAATTTTCAGTGAGTTTTTTTTTTCTTTGGAGAAGACGGAATTTTTGTAGATTTAAATTTTTTGTGAATTAGAAAATATGCGAAACTTCAAACTTTTCCACACCAAAATTTGATTTTGTACACCATTTGACCTTGACAAATTTTTATATTCAAAGTTCGAGATTGAAGCACCAATTTTGAATTCGATTTAGTTGAAAATTTTCATTGATCCACATATTCTTTCGTATAAATATTCATTTGCCCATTTCAAAATCTTTCAGACATATTCTAGCGAGTGCTTCGGTCGATCAAACAGTAATACTTTGGGATTTAGACGAACTTCAGCCGCACACAACGATTCGTGCATTCCAAGAAAAGGTTCAATCACTGAAATTCCATCCAACTGAACCAAGCCAATTGTTGACTGGCTGCTGTGATGGAACAGTCAAATTGTTTGACTGTCGTGATCCGAGTGAAGTGGACACAAGCTTCAAGCAATGGTCATTCACTGGAGCCGAAGTTGAACGAGTCTATTGGGATCCACACAATACGAACTACTATTTTGTTGGCTTGAACAATGGATTCATTCACTATTGTGATGTGCGCCAAGAGGGCAACAGTCTGTGGAATGTCCAAGCACACAGTGACGAGGTCAGCGGTATTATAGTGAATTATATGCAAACCGGTATGGTCACTACGACATCAGCTGATGGGGTTCTCAAGGTATGGAAATACGATGCCACCAGTACACCGTCATTAATCCATGAAAATGAAGTTGGCATCGGTCGCATTCAATGTGCAGACATTTCTCCCGATAATGGATTCACACTGGCCGTTGGTGGTGACAACAAACAAAAACAATTGCGAGTCATCGATGTACGCGATTATGAAACGGTTAAAAGAACCTTTAACGCTTAGGCTTATTTTCTTTTGTATTAAATTTTAATGGAATAAAGTCAAATTGATTGATTCGTGTCAGAAGTGGCACGAAGTGAAAAAAAATAACGGATTTTTTTTTTTGAAGAAACATTTTGGTTGAGCATTTCAAGAAGTATTCTGTTTAGCAGTTGGAAGAAGTGAATTTTTGAGCATGATCAACGATTTCACTTCGGCACACAAGAATCAAACCAAAATTACTTCTTTCAACAATATTCTCAATTTCAGTCATTATCTTCTTAATAAATTTGATTTCTTGATTGATAATTTGACATGAACGATACAATTGTTGCATTACCATTGGTTCAGTTCCACTTTGACTGGTTTTGTATTCTTGTTCGACCTGTCGAATAACTTCAGCGCTACTATAGCTTGTGATTGAACGGTCAATTTTGTGGAAATTTGTCAAAGCTAAAGTAGAGTTCATTTAAAATGAAGAGTTTTTTTTTTCATTTCAACAGCGTTGCCTTATTTGAAAGAAATCAAATTTGTAATGATTTGATTTGAACTTTTTCAGAACAATAGAAAGAAGAAAAACAACTTCAAAAGAACGACTACTTCAACAGCTGTGGAAGAAAAAGAAAAGCAAAGAAAATGAACGGAATTCAACAGCTGTAAAAGAATAAAAGATGAAATGAAAAGGGCGTTCGATTTTTTTCTCGATGTATTTTTTTGTTTTATTCATTGTTCATGCCTACTTAAGTTTTAAACATTTTGGATAAAGTGAACAACTGAATTCTTACAGCATAGCTAACTGTACGACTCTAACGGAACAATTCATTTGAACGAAAAATAATAAATAAATAAATAACAAAAACAAATTCGAACAATAGAGTCTTATTTTGGATTGATTTAAATAAGTGGAAGTTTTGCGAGTGGCTGTGAAATAAACGAAATTAAAACAAGATGATTAGTAAAAAGTGAAATGTGAATGAAAATTAGGTATTTCTTACCAAAAGTGCTAGCTTAGCTTTAGTATGAGCACCGATCGCTGCGATTTTTGCTCTCAATGGGGCAAGTTTTGCGTCGATCAAAACACCTTTTAAAGAGGAAAAAAAAATGGAAAAAATTGCATTAGAATGTTGAACTTTCAAGCGATAGTGAATATGCTGCGTACGTTGATGAAATGAAAACACAAAAAAATTTAGATGCAAACTCACCTTTTCCCAATTTCATGTTGGTCTTCAGTACGTCCAAGTTAAGTGCGCCCAATTGCAAAGGCAACAAGCCCAGAATTGGTGGAACAATTGGCAAAGCGAGACCGACTGATGGCTCTGTCGTTGGTGCAACATCAGTGTCTGCCTTGGTGTCACCGTTGGAATTGACTGCATCTGCTCCGCTTTCCTTGGTGGCTTCATCCAGAGCTTCTTGGATTTCAGAAGTTTCGGCATCGCGTTTCTTCAATTTCTTCTCGGCATTGTCCATTTCAGCTCCGCTGGCTGCTTCGGTTGCTTCTTTGTCTTTTGGTTTGTCAGCTGATTCGGCTTCCTTTGGCGTTTCAATTGATTCACCGATCTTCGGCTCTTCAGCTGCTTCATCTTTGGCTTGTTCACTGTCGCTGCTCTTTCCATCTTCTTTGTTGTCGACCTCACGCTTTGTCTTCTCATCTGCTTTTGGTGTCATTTCATCAGCCTTGACTTCATCGACAATCTTTATTTCTTCGGTGACTTTCACGTCTTTCTTAGCAACATCAGTTCCAGCGAACACTTCGGTTTCTTTAGCTTTATCGGCGTCAGCAGCAGGTGCACTCTCTTCTGGTGTGACTTCTTTGTTGTCCTTATTTTCATCCGGTTTGAAGATGCTAACGGAGGAGCGTTTCTTTGGATTGGTTGCTTTCAGGGCGATTGAGTCTTCGGTCAACAAGCTACGAACGAAACGGCTTCCAGCTGGTCCTTGAATCAACACCTCATATGGAACATGCAATTTTTCACATTTCTTCTGCATCGCCTCAACGCAATTCACATCTAGTTTTTTTTTTGAATAGAATGGACAAAATAAAAATGGTCGAACGTTAAATATCTTGCACCATGAAAAACTCACTTTCATCATCTTTATTATTACATTCGCAAATGCATTCATCACCACAATAAAAACCAACACAATTACATAATGTACATAAATCCTTACACTTTTGATCATCAGTCCGCATCACTGGACTCGCCTCACTGCCGAACACCGAAATGATAACAACGGTGAAACACAACGCTAAACTGATTTTATTCATTTTGAAGTATGTGCGGATCGTTTGCTGGCAAAACGCTAACTGAGAAAGAGAGAAATACGGTGAAAATTCGGGGCTTTGAACAATTGAACAGCTAAATTGTCACTTGAACACTGAATTACTCAATGGTTGACAGTTGGCCGATTGTCCCATTTTATATAGCGGTCATATTGTTTATTGTTTATGTCGCATTCGTAAACTTTTCAGACGCTCACCTTCAATTCGACCAACTAAGCAATTTATTTCTCTTGACATTTTCAGTGCTGTTTTTTTCCGCTCTCTTTGCCAAAACATATGCGTATGCATTCGTCTAGTTATGACTTTTTATCCATGGGCAGTGAAAATATGTCGATTCCGGCAGCAACAAATAACACACCAACTTGGCACATTTTTATGAATGGCAAGTTGTTGAGGTGCATTTGTTCAGGAGTATTTTGTTGTTGTTATTGTTGGAACTTTTAATTCTGGTTTTGTCACCTTCCGTCTAATGCAACAAGTTTTTTTTTATCATTGCTTAGAATGTACAGAAGTTTTCTACAGCATCCAACGAATCGATTAGCATTGAATCAATGACTTTTATCTTAGATATATTTGTGGGCTTGAATAAGAATGCAGAGCTTTCCCGTTGAGCAATATTTTTATATTTTTGGTGGAGATCTCAGTTATTTCCATAATTTCTCAAGTCACCAGTTTCAATTCAAACTATTTCAGCCTAATCCGAGCCGACTCATTTCCATTCAATTCGAGCTTATTCCAACGATTCCAATATTATTTTTTCTTAAATCAATCTAATCCCTTCCAATCCAATCCAATCCAATCCATTCAAATGCACATGAGTATCCCTTGATTTTGTATGGAGAAAAAGGGAGTAGCTGTAATCTCTAAAACTGACCAAAAATCGCTCAAGACACAGCGGTGGTTAAAAATCTGAAATTCAATCTTTGTTTTGAATTTTTTTTCACACGTTCACATAGTTAAAATCTCATTTACTCATCTTCATTCGGGTCATGTGAAGGCCGTTTAAATTTAAAATTTCAATGATAAACGATGGTGGATGTTGTCACTTGTCAAAGGTAAAGATTCTATTGACAAGATGTCAATTACAACATCCAAAGATATAAATATAAAATCTTCGAGTTGTATCTATCATTCTTTGGTGGTGGCTTAAGATTCACTCCCAAATGGCTGAAGGATCATTTGATTTAAATTCTAAGAGTCAAAAAATCAAATCTCAATTCAAACTTGCTTACAACATACTGCTTACCTTCATATCATATCATATCCATAGTTCGATTGAATGGCAACTATTTCAAAATCCAATCGATGAGTGAAATTATTCCAATTTTGAAAGAATGAGTCGTTGTAGCCAATTTCCCTCGTTTAATTTTCATTCGTTGGTTGTTTTCCTCGTCGGAAGCAGAAAAAAAATCGCCCAATAAAAAACGCAATCATTTGTGATTTCAATATTTTTTCTTTTTGTTTTTTTTTTTTTTATTCATAGTTCATAGTAGTTGTTTAGCTCTAAAATGGCCAATAATTTTTCCGAACTGGGCATGCATAAAACACACGTTTAAAAAATAAATTAGGTAGTTTTTTTTAGTGTATGCTTTACATTGTTTTTGTTAAAATGTTTCCCTTTTTCTTGTGCAAATTTTGAACTCTACTGACAGAATAGTAGACAAGTTTGGATTTTTTGGTTTCTTTCTAATCAGTAGTGCCAAACGATTTATTCAAATTGTCCGTATTTTTTTCTTCATTTTTTCCTAAATAATTTTATGCGTCGTATTGTTGATGATAAAGAGATCAAGGGTTATATTGGAAGTGATAGCACAATAAAACGATGAACGGAAGAGATTTGTTTAAGCGAATGTTTCTGTTTCTGTTTATATGATAAGTTTGTCGTAGGAGGGCGGTGGGGAGTCGTCGATCTTTGGGTTATCATTCAAAATGGCGATATGATATGGCGGAGGTGGTGCTATTGGATCAATTACATTCGGAACCTGAAAAAGAGCGAAGGTATCATGAGTGACCGCGACCAAACTGAAAATCCACAGATGAGTACAAAAGAACAGGTAGTATCGAAGACGAAAAGGCTACGCAGAGCAAGAAAGACAAACAAAGAGAGTTTTTTTATTTTCAAAATTAAAAATGGGAGATTTTTACGTGTGGTTCATGCTGATCCAGATGGGCGATTTCAATATCGTTTACATTTGTTGTGACAGCGCTAAGCTGCGGTGCGGGTATGTTCAAGTTGAAGCTATTGTTGTTTGGCCGGCGACACAAGCTAACGGTACACGCTGCCACGAAAAATGTTGCCGAAAATGCGCAAAAGATTAATATCTCCAAACCACTACCTTGGAATGCTAGAATGTGATTCGAGAGAAGGAAACAGGCGTTAGGTTCAGTTTAAGGTGAAACAGACAAAAATGAATTAAACTCCAACCTCGTGGATCCAGATTTAATCCAAAAAAAAAACTCAAGAAAAAATCCTAAGATCAAAAATAAATGGGTAGAAATCAGACAAACCTGCGAGAAAAACGGTTGCCAACGCCAACGATGCCCACATACCACACTTCAAATGACTGGGCAGTATTTGAGAATCGGTTGAATTCACGGCATCCGCTACATTTACCGATAACGTTGCCCGATCATCAGTCAAAATCTCGTTTGACGGCCGAATTGCATTCAAACCTAATGTCCCTTGCTCCAATTCAATTGGCAAATGTGATTGACTACAGTTGATTTAATTTATTTTGGGAACAATTTTTTTTTCATTAATTTCGAAGAAAAGAGTAAAAAAAGGAAAAAAGGGGATAAAGAGAAAAAAATAAATAGAGAGAGAATTAATAACATAATAAGAAAGAAATGGATTTAAAAAGTTGCATGTGAATTCACATAGAGAATGCTTCAACGTTTCCTTACTATTGCTGTATAACGGAATAGTCGGCTGGTTCACCGTAAGAGTGTTGTGTATTGACCTCGGCATGTGTCTGGATTTCATGATGTGCTCGAGATGTATGATGCTGGTGATGCTCTTTTTTCATCAAAGAAAAAGGTTGGAAGAGAACAATTTTTTATTTTATTTTTGTTACTAACAAAGTTGAGATTTTATTTTTTCCATTTGATTCTTTGAAGAACTTGAATTTATTCTTTTAATCATTGAAATAGTTTGACAATTAAAATTTTTCCGAAACTTTTCTATGCTTGGAAATTTAAAAAGACGTCTCCCCATTCAAAAAGGTCCCATTTTCTTTTTAAATGTTTTTTTTTTCGTTGCAAAGTGTCAGTTTCTCCTTGATTCCATTTGTCACGAATGAAAACAAGAAAAAATAAAAGACTCAACAAAGTTGTACCATTTCAATTTGTAAGTATTAAAGTTTAATGAATAACCCTTGTCTATTGTTTCCAATTAGGCAATAAAGCACTCACCCTGATGATGGTTCGAGCGATGAACATTCGGTCGATGAACGTTTGGTCGATTTACGTTGCGGCAATCGACATTTGGAAATCGGTGAACTGGTGTTAGCATTGATTTATTCCGTCGTGGTGGATGATAAAAATCGTATCCACTGCCCGATAAAGAAGCGGCCATACTGACCCAAAACAAAGTTATATAGGCATTAGAAAATTTGGTGTGTATTTAGTATCCACACCAAATGTGTGCGGTGTGTCAATTTTACTCACAATCCAGCTCTAGCCCGTCCAAAACCACATGCTTGTGATCGTTTATCGATCCAAAAATGCATCCCAATTTTGTTTTTGTTAGAACTGAGTCGGTTCCTTTGTCACTCTTTTCCTCTCTCTCTCTCTCTCGCTCTTTTTCTTTCTCAAATGTTTCTCTGTCTTGATGTGTTTCAAGTGTTGCGTTCGTGACGTGCTCTTGTGTACTCGTTTAATATTTATGCATCGGAGAGTTCATCATTTTCGCTTGACCGAAACGAGTTGCTTCAATTATTCAACGGAATGTCTATGAAGAGTAAAGGCATGCAGAGTGTGTCTATATATATGTATGCCATGCATAGTTTATTCTCTCTATTTTCCGATTCTTCCGTCAGAGCAGACGAAGACGACCAAATGAAAGAAGCAAAACAATCGAAAATCAATTTCTTGCGCCTTGCTTAATTTTAATCTCGCATTAATTGGACATCATTTGGTGGATTTAAATGCTCTGCTTTTTTGTTGCGAAAATTTCCATTATTTCATCAAGTGAGAGATAATTAAAACAATTCGACAACTGTTTTTTTTTCAACGGAAAAATCAACAATTTTTTTTATTGCTGTTATTGTTGTCGTTTATTCGAACACTTGAAATGTTGTTTATTATTTTTGCTTTTTTTTATTTATCACACATACAATTGGAAAGCACCGAGAAAAAAAATTCGTTCGTTTACGTTTTTTTTTTAAATATATTCCGTATGTTTTGTTATTGTTTTTTTTGTTGTGGATCCTTTAAGTTGCACATTTTTGTATCATGAGCGTCGTGAAGCGAGATATAATCAGATTGTGTAATTCGATGACCGTCCATTGAACTATTACAACACAAATGATGTTGTTGCATGAAAAACACATCAAATTTAATTGTTTCCTTTTTGATTTTTTTCTCCCTCTGTTTTGTTTTTGTAATCGTTCAACTATTTCACGAAAAAGTAATGTTCTATGTTTCTAGTGTGAACGCTGGTATAACTGGATTTATACGAGAATTGGCTATTTATTGTGTTGAACAGCATTTTTTTGTTGGTTTTAAGACAACAAACCAACTAGAGTTCAAAACAAAATCGAAGACCAAAATTTCGGAATATTCGCCTTCGCAAGCAAAGCAGGAATGAAAAAAAAAAACACAACACACACAAACACGCACACAGAGATCAACACTGTTCAGCTCAGGTTGAAGATGATTCGCAGACTGGCAGATAAACGTAAACAATAACGACAAACATGGGATGAAAAAGCTCTTCTCTCTCTCGCTCCCTCTCGCTCTCCCTCGCTCTCTGGCTGTTGATGATGGAAAATTGATTTTTGTGCGAGCTCATGAGACACACAAACTACACGTTGATTTCAAATGCATCGCATAAATATTGAATGTTTGTCTCTTCCGCATTTGCAAACAAGAAAATCAACAACCGAACGTGGAGAAAAGAAAGAAGAAGAAGAAGAAAACAACAACGAACTTTCAACAAGGATGAAAAAACGATAACCACCCCGAACACAACAAACAAACTTGAATCAAATTCTTAAATTGCGAATGGCGTTTTGTGTCGTCTCGTCGTCGTCGAAACACCATTATTTTTGTTCTACTTTTCACTTCGAAAAAAAAGTGTAATTTAAAACGGATAGTCAATCGTTTGGATCAAGTTTTTCGTCTGCGACGTGTATTCGAATTTGGATGTGTATATAAATTCGGTTTGCTCTCACTCGCTCCCAATGTTTATGTGTGATGTGTGGTGTGGTAGCTATGCTACCCGATTCCAAATATTTCGGTGTATTGAATAGATGTGCGACGACAACGACAACGACAACGACGACGACTACGATGATGATGATGAATCGGGTAGAGAGATGCAACGCAAGGTTCATTGAGTGTGAGAGAGTGAGAAGAAATGGTGTGGATTGTGCTATATATCGTAATATACCTGGGCAAAAGCACACGACACATTCGAGCATGTTAAGCGTCAACAACAACAATAAAAACCACAAGAACAGCAACAGCAACACCAACGACCGACGACGACGTCGACGAACATCGGCATCAAAACAGCGCAATAGGCAATTGAGTGTCAGTGCTTGGATATTGGCCGATTTCATGACATGGGTTAAGTTTAATATCGTTGTGCCTGTGCCGTGTGCGCGCTCGTCCCTTTGCGCATATCTCTCTGTCTCTCGCACACTGAAACGGGACAACAACGACGACGACCAGCATTGCAAACAAAGGCAAGCTTTGTACCCCAAAAGCTTTTCTCTTTTTCTCACATCGATGTATTGCCATTTTTCGCATATTTGGGTTTCGCGCTTTGTATGTAGAGTGTAGACATTTTCCGCTATGGGGAAATGAACAAATGTGTTTGCCTCCGTTTTGTGCACACAATCATTTTCTCATATGTACATATACATATATATATATATATTTTACGAGAATGAAATAGCCACTTGACAATGCAATGGCACATCTCCGACTTGCACATCTATACACGGTGTGAGCGAAATATTGTGCATTATCATCCTTTTATTTTATACACTCTCTCGCGCGCTTCACCAATCGCATAATGCAAACTCACTCGAACTGTTGTTATGTCATCGCTTCTCCAGCCATTTATCGACATAAACCCGCTGTATTATTTTCGGTTTTACGGTTTCATGGTCATCTCTTTTGCCTCGTAAATTTAATCGATTTCTTTCAATTTTTCTTCACATCTTTGCCACCTCGCAAGAGTCCACCTACTCTATTGCTCTATCTTTTCTATCTTTCTCTCTCACTTACTCCCTCTTTCGCTCTTCCTTTCACACATCAAATCAAACATACAACGGAACACAAAACACGTACAATCCAAATAAATGTGCAAATTGCGCCACACGCTCAAGATGACGGTAATTTATTTATGTAGTAAAATACCTTGCCAGAATGTGTACACGGGGCGAAATTGAAGTACACACTGTCAAGTCGCCATAGTCCGTTTACTTCAATTTCACAACTCATTAATTCAATTAAACGTTCCCACTCACCATCACAATAATCGACATAATCGCAGATTCGATTCAATTTTCACGTTCGCCCCCTTGATTATATTATGGACCCGTTTCCAATCACATTAATCCTAATTGAAAAATAAACGGAATCACATCGAATTCGATGGTAGCACGTTGGTTTATAGTTAACAATTTGATTCAATCGAATCATGAAAGGAAAAACGTATTGAAAAAAGCACAGAAAAACCGTTTCTGATAAATTACATTCAAATGGACCGAAAAACGATTTTGGAGATTAGAAAAAAATCCATCGAATGCCGTGAATGGTTTTTAATTTTTCTAAGATTTATTGATGAACTTTAACTATTACATTAAATCCAAAATGGCAATTTCTTCATTACAAAGTGAATGAATTTAACAAGATTTTTGATTTGGCGTGAAATTCTGCTGAAATCTATAAGTTGGAATTTCAGCTTCTTTTCGTTGTTTGAACTTTGGAAGAAGATTTTGATTATTTCCAAAATTGGGAGAAAAAAATCGTTTTGGTAAAAATGCCAGCTTGTTGAAAGGCCAATTGAATCTCTTCATCGCTTTCCTTCATCTTCATCGCCAAGACCTTTCGAACGTAGGAATTTCTCCATTTGCACCAGTGAATTTCGTGCAACATTCGGATTTTGCAGAAATGACACAGCCGTACTAATCTGTATGATTTTTTTTGGTTAGAAATGTCAAGTAATTATTTTCATGATTTCGACAGTGCAAAGAAATGTATTTTTACCACTGAGATTCGCGGTGGAATATATGCGCAATTGTTGAATTCACACCTATCGAGCCTGTGTCACCCGAGCCTCGGTGTCACCTGTGTCCGTATTATTGGATGAATCCATGTTTACATTCACGTTTACGAAAATTTTGACAATTATCGTTTCGCCCGTTTTCCGTGATGATGATATTCACAATGAATTCCGTAGTTTCTTTTCTTCCTAGTTAAATCGCTGTTTCTCGGTCGTCTCTATCACAAATGATCGATAGACGACGAGATTTATGTCAGTCACAATAAAATCACACACTAAGCTAGTTTTTCTCCTCATTTCTAATGCGTTTTTTTCACCTGTACCCGTGAAATCTGTACAGAAAAACAAAATAACCGAAAACAAATGTGAACGTTCAACTTAATATAATAAAAGAGTATAATTGTTATCTTTGGAATTCGAATGTCGTATTTGGAAATACATATAAATATAATCAAAAACAGTGTGTACAAAAATTGACGTTTCACATTGATTTCGACATAGGCGGCAACTTCAAGTGGATCGAACAGACACACAAAGTGGGAAATGTCACAACATTAGTTTGAATTTGAACATAACCATAAAGAATATTTTTGGTAAACCGTATAGAAATAGTCAGAATTGCATTGCCGGCCAATGCAATCAAAATGCAAAGATATTTACTAAATATTGCGTATATCGGAACGAAATACAAGTAAGACATAGATTTTTGCAATCGAAACTTTAAGAATTTGTTTTAAAAAAATCATCCAATACTTTTGCAGTGGCGTCACAAAGAATGTGAATATTAAGGATCATTATTCGATTGAATGTGCGTTGAGGCAAGCTTTTGAAAAAATTAAGAATGTACACAATGTAGAAATATGCCCATCGAGCAGGTAATGGATATTCTCAACATTCACTTCACCTCTGAAAATGCAATTTCATTGAATAGGACTGATGCTGGTGTGCATGCAACCAATACAACATTTCACATCGATGTCAATCGTGATTTGCCACTCCCACCATGGGTCATCACCAAAAAATTAAATCTTAAGTTGAGCGCATTGCGCGAACAAATACGAATCTTGAAAACCGTTCCCGTTAGCAGTGAGTTTGATTCACGGCGCGTAGCTACATGTCGAACATATTTGTATCGTTTTGCCGTTTGCAAAGAGCCAGTCCCGAAAGGAATGAACCCGAAAATCTATCACAGTTCTATGTTTATTCCGATTGAAGAGAGCTTCAGATGCTATTTCTTATTGTTTGTACATTTGTGTTTGTTTACTCGATTTTCTTCTTTTGTGTTACGATCAATGTTATTTTTCTTTCAATTTGGTGTGCTCTAATTGTAGAAACGAGGGATTTGACATTGAACGAGTGAAAGACACCGCAAAACAGATGGAAGGAGTTCACGACTTTCGAACATTTATGAAAGTTTCAAAAGAGCAAAAAACGGTAACCTTTTCATGAAGAATGACAAAAATTCTGCATTTTCTTCCTTTTAAATAACAAACAATTTGTTTTCATTAGCTTCATCCAAGATTTTGTCTTCGACGAATGGATAGCATAACTGTTCAACCAGGAATGACATTAGCTACCCGGTTTAATTATGAGAAAACTCTCGCCCATTTCGACTTTTGGAACATTGAATTCAGGTGTAGAGCATTCTTTTATCGACAGGTACATTCAATAATTTTACGATTCATTTGTTTTTAGTCGTTGAATGTCGGATATTAAATGTAAATTTTCAGATACGAAACATGGTCGGTGTTCTGTTGGCAGGTACATTCAACAACTTCACGATTCATTTGTTTCTAGCCGGTGTGATTTTCATCTCTCTCTCTCTCTCTCTCTCTCTCTCTCTCTCTCTCTCTCTCTCT
>NW_022601407.1:6461558-6482276 GCF_009176505.1 Sitodiplosis mosellana
TCTCTCTCTCTCTCTCTCTCTCTCTCTCTCTCTCTCTCTCTCTCTCTGTCTCTCTATTGGCAGTTGGGAACGGAAAGATAAATCAAAGAGATGTTTACGAAATGTTGACCATTCCGTCGAAAAAATCATGGAACTACCAAGTGCCAACGGCACCAAGTCCTGGTCTTTATTTAACAAATGTCGAATATCCACAGGAAGTTCTTGCTGAACATATTCGCAGCTTTAAAGAGAATGAGGAAACGACCGGAAATGAAAATTCGATTGATGATGATGATGATGATGATAACGATGAAATTAAAATAAAAAAGGGCCCCTTATAAGACTGAAACGGTAGAAAAGCTATTTGTATCATCGTTTTCGAACAAGAGCGACATCCCACGAACTCAGGCGAAATTACAAATACATTCATAAGAAATCAAATGTCAAAAACAATATTATTTAGTTGCATCAACGTGATGAAAGCTGAACTAGATATAAATTAATTTTTAGTTTCAAACCGAATCAAAACAAATCAATTGCATAAATACAATGAGTTTTCTTGAACAGCTAAAAGCGAGAAAACTGTTGTTGAAATCGTCGGTGACCAATATAACGCATGCGGACGGATCACAAGAGCGAATATTGTTGTCCAAACCCGGAGAGACCCAGAAAATGACGACAAAAACCTATGGATTTATCGTCGACACGAAACCAGATTTCGTGCCAGCGTGTATATTGGAGGATTTTTTGTATTTGGGTCCGCAAGATGCAGTGATGCGAGAGAATGTTGACAAATATCAATTGACCGACATCCTAAGCGTTGGAATCGAAACGTCTGCCTCAAACATTGACGATGAAAATGATCCAATTGTTCAGACACATTTTGTGGAGTGCTTAGATTTGCCAGAAACCAATTTAGCAACAACAGCAAATCGAACAAGTCAAATCATAAAGTGTGTACACGATAAAAAAGGGCGAATTCTTGTTCATTGTAATGCCGGCGTTAGTCGGTCATCCGCCGTTTGCATTGCCTATTTAATGTCCGATCATAAAATGAATTTCGAGACAGCATTTGCTCTGGTGAAATCCAAACGAGAGTGTATTCGACCAAATGATGGATTCTTGAAGCAATTGAAACAAATGGACCGAAACAATAGTTGAGTCTAAATAGTGAGAACTGTCAAAATCAATCAGCTGTTTACGTTCTTTGAAACAACAACACACACGCACACATCGTCGGTTACATGCCAAATTCAATATTAACAAAATATGACTCTGTGATGAGAAATTTGGTTTGAATCAGGTTTCCAGGCGCACAAACGGAGAAATAATTCCATTTTCGACCATAAACCGGTATTTAATCCACGTTTCGTATATTGGTACGCACTTTAAGTGAGTAAAATAATCTAAAAATTCCAGCAATTTTTTTCGAAATGATTATGATGTTTTGTGCTTTTGCAGGGCGTTCACAAAATCAAAGGTACACGGCGAGCCAATGGTTCCGACAACGATTGGGGTCATTGAAGAGTCAATGCAAGTGTTAAAACCAAGAAATCCAATCAATGTGAGGACGATAAGCAGGTTTGTTAAAATTTATAAATTTATGATTTTATCCCATTGAATTGACGGACTTGTTTGACATCATCCAGAGTCTTTGGTGCAAACGCTTTGGAGAACTTGATTTTGTACAAAATTGTATGACGAAATTGACAAATCAAAATAAATATCATTACATTTTGATATTTTCAGAACGGATACTGGTGTTCATGCGATAAATTCAGCCGTTTTGGTGGATTTAGAGCGGATGAATGGAAAACCGTATGATTGTTGACTACATCACACGTTTGTTGAACGACTCATTTGAGGAGACAAAACATGAAATATGCGTGAATCGAGCTGGAATGGTGCCCAAAACATTCAACGAGCACATCAACGCAGTAAAATCTCGAACTTACCTATATCGGTTAGGTATAATAAAACCGAATACGAACATTGATAGCCGACTCGAGGAGAAATATCGATGCTATTTCATGTATGAGTGAGTATTTCATAACATATTAGACTCAACTAAGAACACGAATGATTGTCGTGAACCATAAAAATTATAGCGATAATTTCGATGTGCAACGCCTTAAGGAGGCAGCAATGATGCTTACAGGCAGGCATGATTTTCGTACCTTTATGAGTGTCAATAATGATGTACATGTAAGTAATCTCTCAGATTGAAATGCAAACCAACAAAAGTTAAAGTAACTACTGAATCATTTTTTCAAAATTTCTATTGAATAATCTAACGTTTTTTTGTTTTTTCTTATTAGAAAAAACCATCATTTGCATTGCGAACGATAAATTATGTGAAAATTGAAAAAAGTCACGCATTGACCATCCAACCATTTGAACATAGCGACACTGTCGAGTATTGAAACATAATTTTCAACGCACAATCATTTCTCTATCGACAAATCAGGAGATTGGTAGGCACATTGGTGGCTGCCGCGAAAGGCAACATCACCCACCGCGATTTATATGAAATGCTCACGATTCCATCAAAAAATTCATTTACCAAGAAAATATGTGTGGCCCCTGCTCATGGACTATATTTAACTGATATTGAATTCCGTGGGAAATATTTGACTCGGGAAACACACCAAATTTTAGATAGTTTAAGCAATAAATAGATAAATAAGTGAAAGAGATTGTGTTTGTATTCTGTAGTTTACAAATTATACGGTGTTTTCGAGGCGTTTTAGAACAACATGTCATGAATTCAGGGCAGGTCAGCAGTGACAGCTGGGCCACAAACATTGAACTTGACAGATATGACATACGGTCAAATGGAGACGCCCTAAGTTTTTTCCAACCGTCATTCATGCGACTTTCAGTGATATTTGAAGTGTATGCTGAAGTGATTTTTGTGATGATGTTTTTGTAGTAAAATAATATCAAAGAGAAATTAATCAAAGACTTGATATTCTGTTTGAAAATCGTTTAATTAAGGGGGATTGAAAATTTTGACACATAGACACTAGCGCTGCAGTTTGCTTGTCAGTTGGTCAGCTGCACAACTAACAATCATGCTGGTGGAGCGGCCACACAAAAACTGGATCGGTCATATATTTCTGAATCCTTTTTTATTCACTTTTTCTAAATAAATATGATTATAACATAATAAATATTTTGATTCAAGTGTAACTATTATTTTCATCACCTTTGTTTGGCACAATAGGAATATAATAAAAAGATAGTTTCATGAGACATAACATTTGCGTTCTTGGAGCGGCCATCGAAATTGATTACAATAGTAGCCAACATTGATTGCATCAATAACCAATAATACAGTGTAATAATTTCAACACCCAATTTTTATTTGATGTTCTTTCAAAGATGAAGTGAAAAAAGCCAAATAATACTTTCGTATTAAAAACATCAAAGAGATAAATCAAATATTGTTTCCTCAGTAACAATTACCTGTGGCCGATCCAGTTGGAGCGGCAACTCTACAAATTCACCATGGAGTGGCTAGTATTATATATCAAAAGAAAAAAATTCAACTATTGAAAATTTATAAAAAAGTAATATTCTTACTTTCATTGATTAAATTAATTTCAGACAATTTAAATTCGTTTATTATAGTTTTTCTTTTGAAAAACAATATTAGCCGCATGGTGAATTGTAGAGTTGCCGCTCCAACTGGATCGGTCACTCCAACTGGATCGGCCGCTATTAATTATTGCTGTGGAATCAATGTTTGATTTACCTCTTTGATTTTTATTAATACGAAAGTGTTATTTAGCCTTTTTAAACTTCATGTTTGCAAAAACGTAGAATAAAAATGTAATTGGGTGTTGAAATTATTACACTGTAATATTGATTATTGATGTAATCAATGTTGGCTACTATTGTAATCAATTTCGATGGCCGCTCCAAGAACCTGCATGTTATGTCTAATGAAACTATGTTTTTATAATTGTGCCAAACAAAGATAATGAAAATAAGATACACTTGAAAAATATTTAATTTGTTATAATAATATTATTTTAGAAAAAAAGTGAATGAGAAATGTATGACCGCTCCACTCGCTTCAAGCAAATATAAAAATGGCGTCTCCATATGACATGACATTTCTATCTTTGTGCAGCTCAACTGTCAATCTTCAATCCCCCTCGTTTAATTAGCATGGACATAATTGTAGAGAGAATAAAAGACTGGAGAATGTGTCAATACAATGATTAAATAGAGGCGATAGCATCTAAACAAAAGATGGCGTTGTTATCGCCATCAGAACCTCTTCACCTTAATCATGAGCATAATGAAATCGACGAAACATCAACTGTTTGTTGACTTTCTTGTGTTGAACTCAATTTTCAAAACTAAACGGTTTCACTTTGCGTTTGTTTTTGTTCGGTTTTGGTGTCACACGAATTGATGTTGCGTACAGTAGAAGAAGAGTACAGTAAATCCGTCCCGCTGGAGGGTACAGTGAACATTTGATGCATACGTATTAACCGTTGCTTTCATTAAAGCGCTGCAATTTCTGTGAAAAGCAAAAAAAAACAAGTCATAGCAACTTTTCGATTTTCCCCTGGAGAAAACTTGAAACTGCATAAAAACACGCATCACATTATTCTTTTTTTCATTTTTCCATCATAATAATTTGTTTTTTTCCTCTTTATTTTACATATTACATTCGGCACAACAATAACAAAAAATATTAATAAAAAGTACAATTAAAATGATACAAAAAAAAAATCAAGGGCAAGAAAAAGGAAATCGAATCCGAAATTTACTGACACCGAGACATAAAACTGGGTAAACGGCATGGAACCGATACCATCGCCGCCTGCCCAAAGTGTGTGGGAGGATTAAATATCTAAGAGGAAAATAAATGTTAGAATTTTTTTTCTTCATTTTGAGATTAACTATTATTCTCGTTTAAAGACCAATTTACAATAGAAAATATACATCGAGTTTGATAATCCTGTCCTAAGAGATATAAAAAAAGGTGGCGAACCCAGATTGAATGTATTAAATAAAATTCATTCTTCTTCTTCTTTCTCTTCTTCTTCTGAATAAAATATTCTATCAAATTCATTGAAAAAAACAAATATTAAAAAAAAAGAAAAAGATACAACTAAAAAATGTACACGTCTAAACAATTTGACTCTGTTTTGCATGTTCTCTGTTTCTTCTGCGGTTGTCTCTGTTTCACTGGAACAGTGAAAATATATTATATAGATTTATTAATATTGTTAGTTAATTCGTTGAAAATGGTATTTCATCTATTTATTGCATATTCACCTAAACTGTAATTGACTATTGAAAAGAAACTCATCGAATAATCGCCGAATCAAAAAAAAACAAGAGAATTGTTTTGAACGAAAACAAAAAAAAACAAGAACAGAAAACAAAAACCGAACGAATGAACTGCGATGTTGTAACAACGTGTGCATCGAACGGTATCGGTGACAAATATTGGTGTGATTTGTCCATTAACACATGTCTCATTTTGGTGATTTATGATTGTTTTGAGATGCAGGAAGCGCGATTTCATTGTCATTAAATATTGATTTTTCTTTCATTTCATAATTATTGTGTGTGTTTCAATCAAAATTGTATTCTTCTTCCTCTTCTCCTCATTCTTTTTTCTATTTGAAAAAAAATTATTCTATGATCAAGAACGAAATGCACGAAACAAAAATATTGATGTAAAAATTGATTTGATTAACATCAGATTGATAGTTGAAGTAGCATCTGCGTCGGCATTTCTTGTTATCGACAAAAAGTGTGATTTTTTCAAGGTTTTTTTCCTTCAGAGCAATAATATCGGGCGAATCATGCGTTTTTCTTCTTTTGTTTCTATTTGTTTTAAATAATTCGATTACATCGTTTGTATATTGTTGTTTCTTTTTTTTTTTTTGAAAAAATTGATATATGAACGTATAACCTAACAAGACTTAGCAGTAGATGTTGGGCAAATTGGTTGTTTTTTTGTTTCAACGCATTTATTTCGCTCGAATTTCGCCGGAATTTTTTTTCTTTGAAAATCTATTCGCTTGTCGTATGTATGCGCGCATTGTGTTTGCTGAGGTTTTTGTATAAAAAATAGCGACATTATATATATTTTCTCATTTAATTATTTTGTGTTTTTCTGTTCGGTTGAAAATGAATCGATTTAAATTGTTGCTTGCATCGAACGAGCGCGAGCGCGGCATAGCATTGATTTCTGGTTATCTAGGTAATTGTTGTTGTTTAAATTTTAAAAAGCAGCTTCTGAATGTGATCGTACACGAACGTCGCCGCTTATTTCATGGTGACGTTGAATTAAAGCTAAACATTGCAATAGACAACTTGTACTGGCCGATGAAATCGCTTTCAACATCAGGACATCCGGATCGGTTGGACTCAATGGGCCCACTACATTTTCAATTGCTTTGGCTAAGGCAGCATTACTAGACAAGACAGAGAAAAAAACAAGCACAGATTGTAATACTCGTTCATTATATAGCAATAAAATATACACCCATACCATAGTTCTGTTTGGTGAATTTGTTGGCGTGCATTTGTGTATGCATCAGCATTTTCACGTGATGGCAAAATGTCGGTGTGTGAACCGATGGATGGAAAATGCTTTTTTGAGAATCGCTTTCGATGGAAATTGTGCTTTATGGCTGACACTTGTGAACTGTGCGCTTCAGCGATGCCTCGTAACACATCCACCCATTGTTGACGGCTGGCCGCATTTGCTGCACGAATTTTTAACGTATCACCTGATGCACAAGTGATGGTAAACGTTCGCGAATCTTCTTCACCCGAAGTGATCACCGCACCTGCTAAATGCTCCTACAAATGGATGAAATTTAATTAAAATTCATGCGTTGCTTTAATTTCGAGATTATTATTTTTCTCGGGATTTTCTATGGAATTTTTTCTGGATTTTTGAAAAAAAAATACCGCAAATTGTTTCTTCTTCCTACAGAAAGAAATTTCATTTTCCTATATTTTTTATCCAATTTTATTGATAAAAACCGTTTATTTTAAATTTCGATTTAAAATCATTTTGATTTTTTGGATTTAATGACAATTTTTCTATTCAAATTTGTCCTCGTTTAAAATTGTTGTTCCATAACATTTTCTTTGGCTTTGATTTTTTTTTTCTCTCCAGAATTTCAATTTTAATTTTGATGTTCCATTTTTTTTCTGTCCAATGAAAAATCGGTTCAACCTTTGGCAACTTTCCCAAAATTCGTATCGTTCAATTCGATTGAAAGTTACCTGCCACCTTGGTGTGGTGCCAATGTGATTCCATGTTGGGCTATCGGCATTAAATCCGCTGCTCGTGCTCAATGCATCAAAATCGAAGCTTCGATTGCCACTGGATATGCTGTGGGTGTCAGCGGTGGCAATGTTGTTGGTCGATGACGATGACCAGTTGTTCGTCGGTAGAAAATACCGTAAAATACCCGTTTGAGCGTCTACCGTAAACCATCGATATTGCCAACCTGCCGATAGAAAGAGCACCATAGTAACAAAACACACGGGGAAAATGAAAAAAAAATCAGAAAATAAAGAAGAAACCACCACCAACACCAAATCCAATTATAATCTGTCATCCCGTAAATGAATTATGCATTTGTAAAATGTGTTGAAACGACAAAGCGAAGGGAGTGAAAAAAATCTAGCGCATATCATTTATCTGCATCACTGAGCTCGAATTATACAACAATAATTTGTAACTGCCTTGAAAATGGAAAAAAAATGGAATGGGTGTTCCTAGGGGTGTTCATTGAATAATTATTCGATTCATCATTATAAAAAAGGATGACAAGACAATAGAGAATTCATTATTCAGAACTATTTAGTGAGCGAGAGAGAAAGAGAGAGAGAGAGAGAGGGAAAGAGAAAAATGAATTGTGTTCGAGCATTTGTTCGATAATTATACGATAAAAATAGCTACACTAGGTGATTGGAGTGATTTTGTAATTAGAAAGAAAAATTAGATAAATTGAGTAATAATGCAATCAATGAGAGTCAAAGGTGAATATGGATGTTACAACTTATTTTTGCTCTACGGTAACTTGTTTCTCGTGCTCAATATTGCGGGATGGTGTCGAATCAAAATATCGATATATAATTGGTTGGTACACATACAATTTCGATTTACCTTTAACAACGTTCGTGTATTTTAACATCATTTGGCCGTTAAGCTGCTGACGTGAAACACTTTTTGGTAAATTCGCGTCCATGGTCGCCGGCACCTCTTTGGTTTTATGACGCGATTTTCTGTGAAACAATTTACGAAAAATGTTGGAAATGTTGTTGTCGTTGGATGGATCGGCGTATAGAAAAACAATAATGTTAAATCACAACAACTACGAAAAACGGCACACGTCTAAGTCAATGTTGGTGTCGGGCAGGCAATGGTTAAATCACAGTGTGGTTGGAGTCGAATGGTTGAGTTAGGCAAGCACATTCGGGTGTTTTCTGAGTTTTTGTTGTTCGTTCCTTTCTTTTTTTTTCTTAAATAACAAACAAGCAACGAGTCGGAATAAAACACAGAAAATATCAAGAAGAAAACTGTGTCACAGCACACGCGAAAAAGTCATTGGCAACGACGATTTATTTTAAAATAATTTTTGTTTTTTTTCTGTCGTTTTGCTCTCTATCCCTCGCTCTCTCTCTCTCTTTTTCTATCTCTGTCTTTCTTTCTTCTCTCTATTTTCGAGGGTGCAAACGGTAATCAAACATGTACAAGTATATTTTCATGCAGAGAAATGCAAACGAGTCGCGGCTGGCGTGCGATATGATTCAAGCGCAGTGTAAACGAAAACTAAATGCTTTTCGATCAACGAAAAAAAAAACATTCGAACGAATTGAATTCAAGTTTTTCAACGGCCTTCGTTTTATATTGTTACTTGCTGTTTTCTTTTTCTTCTCTTCCATAAAAACCGATTGATAATGATGACGACGATAATTGTAATAAATGCTGAGCCGCTTGAAGAACAGTGATAGTGACGAACACACGATAGCACGCGAAAATTAACATAAACAACAACACTATGGCGCTTTCAAACTGATTTAAAAATTAAATAAGACTTTGTTTCTGTTTTTTTTTTCGTTTTAAAACACAACAAATCACAAAACACTGAATTTACTTGACCGAATGATGGATAGTAACACGAAAAAAGTAGAAGAAATCAAATCAAAATAATAAAAGGCAAAACAAAAAAGCACACACGCTGTATTCGTACACGTCAAGATGTGCACATAGCTGACGGTGTAAATAGTCGGTAGCCGCGCGCGAATTTTTATGTTGCGATATAGAGAGAGAGTGTGTGTGTTCAGGTCAACGATTGTTAATAGTACACATTAACCATGTAACTAAAAGTGCAATTAACTGAATCGAAGAAGAAAAAAAAAATACCGAATCGCGCTCGAAAGAAATCCAATTGATGTGCTAGTGCGAAGAGTTGCGAATTAGATATTCGTTTTAAACGAACCGTTTTCCACTTTTTAAACGAAGAAAAATATGATTTATTTCATTTCTTTGCACCAAATCGAAAAGAAAAAATATCGAACAATTGATCGAGTCACAGTAACAAATACATCGATGTGCAATTGCAATGAGTCTTTTTTATTCGGGCTAGGTTCGGCTGTTGGGTCTTGCTCCCGATTTTTATGAAAAGAAGTCAATGAAGATGAAAAAACTCGCGTTGTTGTTTTTTTTTTGGGTTGTCGCTGCCGTTGTTGATTTTTTTCTCTTCTGTTTTTTTTTTTGGATGATACACACTATTATGTTGATGTATAAGAATTGGCAACCGATTCGGTGGGGGAAATGAAGTCAGCCTTATATATTGTTGTACGTATGAAATGATTCACACACATTGAAACGTTCCGCGATGAATGCCACCGAAAACAAACAGAAGAGAAAAAAAATGAAGCGAAGAATCACAAATAAGGAATCTTGTTTCTCTCCATACAACTCTGTGTTCGTGTTTTTAGCAGAGCTCCTTGTATTGTGTCCCCGAAACACGGAATCTTAATTGGCCATACTTTTTTTTGTGTATTGCTACTACGGCTGCTGTTGTTGTTGTTGTTGGCTGCTTGTTTGCTCTCTTTCTCTCAGTATCGGTTTCTCTCTATCTCAACGGAATCACGTTTCAAATGTTCACGTTGTCATATGTCCCAAATCCCAAACCAACTGATTATTGTTTTTTATCCTCTCTCTCTCTCTCTCTCTCTCTCTCTCTCTCTTCTGTTTGCAATGTTTTTTTTATTTTCAATGACCCGGGTTGTATTGTTCTTGATTCGATGGCACTTTTCTTTATTATTATACACTAATATTTTTCCCTGGGCGGAATTGAAACACACGAAGGAAAATAAATAAATAGAAAAACAATATGAATCCAACGAACGAATTCGACGAAAACACTCGCAATAATAAACGGATGCATATATAGAACCGAGAAAATAATAATAACAAAAAAAATATGATACGATAAAAACACACACAAAAACACACACGTAATAAACAAATTGAACGAGAGAGAATCAGAGTTGCCGCTTGAATAAGGCGAAATGAGATGAGGAGAAAAAAAAAGTCGCGAATTTAATCAACAGCACTGGCAAATAAACCAAATACGTATTTACTTTGTGTCGACACAATGAATCGGTTCAATTAAATTGCGGACGAACAAAACAAAAATGTTTTTTCACTTTTGAAACGAAAACTCGCCACTCTCAGCACTCTTGTGTCCGTGTGCCAGCATAAAATTCCAATTGAATTTTGTTTAATGTTGACGTTTTATTGCTTTTCAGAATCGGTGTTTTTTTTTCTCGCTTCACCCTCGGTTTGCAAAATTTTTTTCTTCTTCCACCATTCACTTTGTATCGCTCGTGTTTTTTTTCACGCTCTCTTCACTTTTGTGTGTTTATATTATTTTTGTTTGCAGTCCATAAAAATTGACGTCGTGTGTTCGTTGATGATTATAAAAACACTGACGACGGCGACGACGACGACGATGATTACAAAAACAACTAGCAACAAAACAGCACCAGCCGCTGTAATCCACTGACAATTTAGCACATTCAACGTAGCATAATCACATCGTTTTTCTTCTTTTTTTTTCGGTTGATTCGTTTCGTTTCATATACACAGCCTCATGCGCTGCTCTGTGTTTCGCACTCTCTTTCACACACACACACTCTCTCCCTATCTCTTTCCCGCGCGCTATGTGTGTGAATGGCGCGCGATGTTCAAATGTATGCGTGTTCAATACACACTTCGCATCCACATACATTCATTTTAGACAGCCCTACCGATTCCGTTTGGATACTCGTTCGCACACATGTTCACTTTTGACATTTCCACACCAAAATTTCTTCGCATTGGCGCGCATTTTGAGTATATCGTATGTCCAATGCGACGTTAGCTAATGGGAATCGATTTTTTGCGGTGAAATTTATTGAGAAAATGCCAACGCATAATCGAATTACCGAATTGGAAATGCCAACATTCATTTTCGATTCAAAGGGCTGTAATTGCTTTCGAACATTTCGTTTTTTTTTCTCTCTCGCTCAGACGAGAACAATACTGCGTCACAATGAATGCTCAATATATACACATTTGTATATATATATACAAATCAATGCTTTGTGCACTGCCTCAACCAGAGTGTGATTCGATACGAATCTATAAACAAAACTGGAATAAATACAAACAACAACACAAGATATGCTGTGTTCAAACGGAGATTTGGCATGCTATCCAGAATACATGTGCACCGCGCACCGGCAAACCGTTATGCAAACTCAAACTCAATCGTTGTCGCACATTCGGTAGACACTCTTCAAACCAAACACACTGTATTTTCAGACGCACATTTCATTCTTTTCTGTTAGAATCACCAATTATCTCAATCAACTTGAGTTTTTTTTTTCATCATCTTTGATTTTATTACCGGTGCTTCGAAATGGGAGTTCCTAAACTGTTCAAATATCTTAGCGATCGGTATCCAAGCCTAAGCCAAACGGTGACTCCAAATATGGTTCGTTTTGATTGTTTTTATTTTTGTTCGTTTTACTTTTTTGTTTGTTACGAAAACTGAATTGGTTTATAATATTCTTGTTTCCAATATGTCACTTGTCAGTTGCCACACTACGATTATTTTTACATCGATCTGAATTTCCTTCTGCACAAAGCGGTCAACGAGAAAAATGCGCTGCCATTGGAAAAGGTGGACAACAATTTTTTCTCGGAATCACGGATTTTTGAACGAGTTTTACGCCAAATTGAAACACTCCATCGCATCGTGCCTTCGAAGGTGTTGTTCTTGTCAATCGATGGTGTTGCACCACGTGCTAAATGGAACACACAACGAGAAAGAAGGTATTTGCAATTTGGAATGACCATCGTTTTAGTGGAGGAGTTCTATTCTAATCGTTGCAATTTCTAATTTGAATTTTGGGTTCTTTTCCATTCTTATCTCTGTTTGGAGCCTTTCTATCCCTTGCTTTCCACTTCACTCTGATGATAATTATTATCATTTAGATCCAAATGACCTATTCGTACCTTTTTCTTATAATTTTATTTCCAATTACTAATAACATGTTTATCATTTTTGTCTCGTTTTTTCCTTTGCAAATGAACTAAATCATGAAAAAAAACAATGCCCGTCAATAACATTGAGCAGATTGCTATCGTTCGAAAGGAATGGTTTGTCACCGGCACAATTTGACACAAACAGCATTTCACCCGGTACCGTTTTCATGCGTAATTTCGAAACGGCGTTGATGGAATTCATTGCCAACAAAATTGGATTCCACACCAATTGGCAAAATTGCGAGATCTATGTCAGCGGATCGAATGTAAGACATTTTGGAAACTTTTTTTAAAAATTATTTCGTTTTTTCTTCGAATTTTTTTTTTCGTTTTCAAAATCATGCATCACTCTATTGTCTTTTGTTGTCGATTTGTTAGGTTCCCGGTGAAGGTTCGCTCAAAATTACCGATTTTATTCGATCATTGAAACAGTCACAAGACTATAAACCAAATGAAACCCACTGCATTTACAGTGGCGATAACGATTATCTGTTGCTTGGAATCGCAACACACGAACTGTACATTTCGTTCATTCAAGAGGTAAGCCATTTTTGTCTGAACTTCTTCCATCTCCATCTCATCATTTCTTTCAAAAATGACTTGAAATTGAAATTTGTTCCATCCAAACAAACATTTTTCTAATTTGATCTAAAACACTAATCGCTAAATTCATAAACTATGATTATTTTCCAAAATTTCAAAACATATCAGCAAAAGAATCGTCTGTCATCATTGGGTTCGCTGTGCTCGGATGACGTAAAGCATAAGTTTTCGGTGGTTCACTTTGAGCTGTTGCGCCAGTACTTGAGAATGGAGTTCATCGAGTGCCAAAGTGAAATGTCATTTGAATTTAACATGGACAGCATTGTTGATGACTGGGTCGTTTTGATGGCGCTCATTGGTACCAATTGATTCACTTATCAGTGTTTCTGAATTTAAAGAGTAATTTTTCAAATATTCTCAGGCAATGATTACATTCCCGCTTTGCCGAAATTCGAATTGGACGTTGGCATTTTGTCGATCATTTACGATGCGTACAAGGAAGTGTTGAAGACGTCAAATGGTTTGTAATTTTGTGATTTATTTACATTTTTTCACTCGAAATAATGATTTTTACTCGGGTTTTACGATTAAATTTCGACCAAAGACAGATTTATTCCAATTTGAGATTAATTGTTCCAAATTTTAAAATCATAGTCGTATGAGAAAAGAACGAATTTGATGAGTATGGCCGGTGGTATGAATTGTATTTCCAAATTCTGATTTCCCCTTCAGGTTACATAAACGAGTATGGCTTGATGAACGTTCGCCGTTTTGCTCGTTTGTTACAAATTCTCAAGCCAAAAGATTTCGATTTGTACAGCAACAGCATCAGTGAGCAAATGGCTGCGGTCCATTTGAATGGCGAGGCGGCGAATGGTGGAGCAAATGGTGGCGAACAAAAGGCTAGTTTCAGCGATTTTTTGGAAATGAAAGACGAGCATTACGCGGAACACCTTGGTGTTTCCAATTTTCCTAATCTCGCACAAATGTCGATCAGTTACGTAACCACCGTACAGTGGATGCTGCTTTACTATTTCCGCGGCACATTCTCGTGGAGCTATCATTATCCATACAAATGTGCTCCGTTTGTCAGTGACTTTGCGTCCGTGCATAATACAGCCATGTCACTAGAAGTCGACAAACCGATGAAACCATTCACCCACCTCTTGGCCATTTTGCCAAAAGGAAGCGCATATTTGATGCCCACGAGCTATCAATCGATGATTGTTGACCATTTGGACATGGTGAGTTTTTGAATTATTCAATTTTTCTCTCTGCCTAATTTTTTAATGAGTCGCTTTTACAAAATGCCATTTTTCGATAGGATGACCTGTTGCAAAAGGCTTATATCGCTGAAAAACGTTTGAATCCATCGGATGAAAGTCGAAACAAAACGAAACCAATGCTCAAATTTCAATATGCCAAAGCCGAAAAGGGCTCGAACCAAGTGAAAATAACCGAAATTGCGGCGAAGAAAACCGACCGGATCAATAACGACAAATATCTTGATCGACCGTTGAAGCGAACTGATTTCAAATTTGAGTTTTCAGCATTGAATGTGTATGATTGGTCGGTAAGGAACGGAAAATTCACAGTCTTTTGGTTATTTAGCTTATTTCATCTGACAATTCAAGTGTTGACATTTCAACGCATTGCGAAAAAACAAATCTAATTTGAACTTTTCTTTCAATTTAATTTTTTTTTCTATTTAATTTTTGGTCACTTTCAGAGCAAATTGATTCCAGGTGGTCCGACAAAGCCAAATCCACGAATTATGATTACTTTAAAAGCTGATCCATTGAATGATATTAATGTCGTGGCCAAATCATACTTAAATCAAGTGGTTTATGCTGGGTGGCCGCATCAAATGGTGGCAAAAGTCGTGCAAATCTTTGATGCGACCAAACATTTCGATGGATCAACTGGTGATGTCAAAACGACGATGGATCCACACGATTTCAACACTTTCGTTGAAACATTGAACACTACGTGAGTATTATCAGAATATTTCATTTGAATTGCCTTTTTTCAATTGCGATTATGGCCAATTATTGTTAAAGATATGCTGAATCTGGCATCGATATTGGACAAATCAAATGCGTTGCATTCGTTGCACCGCTAAAATGGATGGAATACAAATCCACTGACGATAAGTCAAACGAACTGCAGTTGGTCGAGTATTGGGACGATGAAAATTGGAAACCGGTGGCCGTTCAAACAATGGTCAAACGATTGTCGTCTAATAAAATGCCAAAAGTGAAGTATGCCCAAGATGTGCTTCGTGTTCCCGACGTTTTTCTCTTCGGCGGTCGATCGCATTACTACGGTGAAAAAGCAACTATCGCTGATGCTCAAGGTCTTGAAACACATGGACGCGTTAACAGTGAGTTTTTAACCACAATGTCATATTTTTTTAAAATGAGAATTGTTTTTGTTTCCTTTTTTCGAACTCTTCCAAATCTTTTCTATTCAACGTCTCTTTCGTTATCAGTCTTATCGTACAAGGATCAAGAGCCTAACTTCGAAAAGGCCAAAAATCTCCATGTATCAGCAAAAACTGAAGAAATCAATGAATTCAAACAACTGTCGAGTGCGGCCACGTTGCTTGGCATCAGTGAAAAAATGTTCGCCCGAATTACTGGTTCTGTTCTTGTATGTCCCGAAAAGACTCTAGTACCAGGGCGTAAAATCAACATTGGATTGCAGATGAAGAGTCGTAACCCGGTAAGAAGCTATAGACTTGATAGAGAGAATTGATTCAGAATTTTTGGTCAAAATTAAAATTCAGTGTCAAATTCTGGAAAATGTCAATGATTTTCTTTAAATTTTATTCACCGCAAAGCGAGCCGTTTTATGCCGAAGCAAAGCCTGATCATATTTTTTTACCTTTTCGCCCATAGTTCCAGACGAGCGTTTTGGTTGCGCATAATTACGTGAAAAATATCGGCAGCAAATTCATTTACTCACAACAAGCCATCGATGTAGTTCAGCAGTACATGGATAAATTCCCTCGTGTCTTTGAAGTGCTGAGCACTTCCGAAGCACCGGCACTTCTTATAACCGATTTCGATGAAAACAATAATCCGAATGGGCTGGAGTATATTGGTGAAATTCGTCAATGGCTTCAATCGTTGCCATATTACAAGGTCGGACTGAAACCGGTCGATCTGTCACGTTTGTCTGAAAATGCCGTCAGAGATGTTCAAAAGGCCGTTGATGATGCGGTATTCATTTGTCTTTGATATTTTTTTCCAATTTTTATGCAATTTTCATGAATTTTTTTCTACAAATAAACTATGTTGCATCATTTTAAAGTACAATGAAGACGCAAAGGTGCTCAAGCTAAAAATGAAATGGCAAAATCTCTACATCCCTGATTTGAATGATGTATTTGCGATTCCATCACCGAATGCCGTGTACAAGCTCCTGGATCGTGTTGTCATCGTTCGCAGCGGCTATCCGGTAAGAATGTTAATTAATTACGAAATTGTTCTTTTTTCAGAAATTCTGACGACGCAAACGTTGTGCTCGTATCAACGTATTGAAAGAATTATTGGTGACCGCTTTGCAATTCGAACGTGAAAAAATCACGGAATTGAAAATGGTCGATATCACCGGGTTGACCGTTCGTCATTTGCATAAATTGAAGCGTCAACAACGTTCAGCCCAGTCATCGAAGCCGACCGTTTCCGTGCCGGTTTCATACAAGCTGCCAATGAAGTGTCCCGTGTTTTGGCCAGTACACCAAATGTCGTATCATGTCACATTTGGGACATCGCATCAACGATCTCGACAAAGTGCAACCATTGTCCATTCATGTTGGCCAAACCATCTACTCGCCAGCCTCATCACCATGCAGGGAAAGCCAATACGCAATGCCATCGACACCATCATCATCACGGTCATCAAACAGCACATCACCCTCACCATGACCAAATGAGTACACCACAAACATTCATCAAGGTCTCCTTAAAGTTTCACAAAAAGAATGCTGGCAACCATGGAAATGAATCATCTCGTTTGATGCAATTCATTCATAATCAACAACCATCCAAACCTGAAAAGGCTGATATTCTCGAGTTTGAGAGTTGAAAAAGCAACTCCTTGTGCAAATCAGATGCAATAAAAGTATCGAAAATGCAATTGTCGACAACAATTTCACTCGGCCAAATCAATGTCTCGATAAGCGGTCAAATTGTCTTATTATTGCCATAAAAGCGGGCACTGATGATGCGCTTTCACAAAAAACAGACGATGTGAATGAAACCAACATATAAATAATATTTATTCAGCTATTTAGCCTATTTTTCAAATTCTTTAGACGACAAACATTTAATCTACTATTACCTACTAATTTATTGTGGAAAACATGTATTCACATCTCATTTAGTTCCCGATCGGAGTCCGCGGAACTGTCATCGGGATTGAGCCAATTAGTCGTCACATTCCTGGTAACGATGTCACCGACAATGAAATCTACGCTCTGGAAATTTTGATGGACGCTCCATTCAAAATACAATCGAAGTCTTTCGAATTCAAGCCGCATCAAGTGTTTCGCACCCGTTCGACAAACATGTTGCTGAACATTTCACATGGCCGTACTGCTTAATACGAAATTTCATTCGTATATTCTTCTTTCTATACCACATTCGATTTCTTATAAAATAAGAACAATTGACAATAAATATGCTGAAACTTTGACTAAATGAATGTTGTGTTTTTTTTCCATAGCTTAAATAGGCAAGTCAAACGACAAAAATACAAAATAATAAGTCATACATTTCCATTGGAATATGAATTAAAAGTTATTTAAATAAATAGAAAAAAAGAGGGGAAACATATGTTATCATATGTAGTTGGCACGAACAAAAAAAAAACTTCTCAAGCTAATGGCTTTAAATCTTTGCTTCAAAATAAATCATAGAATGATTCTAATAAAAATCCAATTGAAAGTCTGAACCATTCAAATTGTAGCGCAATTAAACAAGTGGCGCCCCCATCGTTGTCGCCCATATCATTGCTCGATTTGACAGTCGTACTGAGCACACGTTGCGGTGCTGCCATATTCGTGGATGGAAAAGTGTGTAAAGTGGCTGACAGCTGGTTCGACATCTTCGGCCATCTTGTAAATCATCTTTCTTTTCCGGCGTACAGTCTTATAGTGCGGACCTGTGAATTATATATTTACTAAATTTGTAAGTGTTTTTTCGCCAAAATTATTGTGAATATTTATCAAATTGCTCAAAATGCGTGAATTAAATGCATTTGCATCGAAACTCAATGGATTTTCATGGATTCTGTGTCAAATAAATTGCATTTTCTGGGAATTTTATTCAATCGAAATGCGTTTAGGCTGTGAGATAAAATGAGCAGCAAAGACATACGATTCGCGTGTTTCATGCATTGCTAGTGTGTGTTAGAGGTTATGTGAACTCATTTCGACTGTCTACTGTGTAGTTGTTCATATATCGCACGTGGAATAGAATTTAGTGAAATTTTACGAAAAACATGTAAAAAAATTTGCAAAAAAAGTTATTTTTTTTATGTCCTTTACTAAAACCATATTGTTTTAGACACTTAATTGCGTTCGCATTGACTTTATGGTATTCAAGGGGACTACAGCAACAGTCTGGTTTATTATTTCCTCTGGTGGATTGTTGTTACAACACTGTACAATGCCTCCATAGAATAAATCAACAGCTTTTTTTTTCTTCTCTTTTTGAGCAATTTGATAAGCACACAATAAGCAATAGAATGAATAATTATTAGAATTTCTCATGAGTGCACATGTGATTAAATGCTTTCGTGTTCATCATTTCAATAGCACAATGGCTGAAGTAGAAGATCAACAATTCGAAAACTTCGAGCAGCCAGCTGCTGAGGAACAAACCGAACAATTCGACCAAGAAGAAGTTGAAGCTGACGCTTTGGTCTACAGCACCACCGCTGAACTTCCAGAAATTAAATTGTTCGGAAGATGGAGCTGCGATGATGTCAATGTATCGGACATGTCATTGGCCGTAAGTATTGTTTTCTTTTCTCACCTTTTGGCATCAAATATTTCGAAATGCGTAACCAATCTCAATTTGAATGTGAATTCAATCGTTACATTATTTTCTTTGTCGTGTCAATATCAGGATTACATCGCTGTCAAAGAGAAGTACGCACGTTATTTGCCACATTCAGCTGGTCGTTATGCTGCCAAGCGTTTCCGCAAAGCACAATGCCCAATCGTTGAACGATTGACCAACTCATTGATGATGAAAGGTCGCAACAATGGCAAAAAATTGATGGCAGTTCGTATTGTGAAGCATGCCTTTGAAATCATCTACTTGTTGACCGACAAGAACCCACTTTCCGTAAGTTCACAACAGCCCAACTACCACCACCACCACCACCAAATCATCCATCATTCATGAATGACGTGTATATCGATGATGGTCAAGTGCATGTCCTTGCTAGAACCAAGCAGTATTAGGTCACTTTATTCTAATTGCTTGGCGTAGAAAACTGGACTAGATTAAACGATCGTTTGATTTATTCATCGGTTGAAAATGTTGTCAGCACATCCGACTGATAATCGTTTTTCAACTGACTAGCCTAATCAAACGACAAATTTTTTTTCAATGCCAAATATTTCAGCTTGTGAATCAACGATTTCGATTTAATCGAATGAATGGAAGCTTGATTCATCTGTTGAGAAAGAAAATTTCTATCACTTTTACTGACCGTTAATTTATCTTTTATAGATCCTCGTGGCCGCTATCATCAACTCAGGACCACGTGAAGATTCAACACGTATTGGTCGTGCTGGTACCGTTCGTCGTCAAGCTGTTGATGTGTCACCATTGCGTCGTGTCAACCAAGTAAGTCATCCTGAACACACAAAAAACACATTGTTTACATTTGAGGTTATGTCATACCGAGCGGTCGCAATTGTTTTACCACGACAATCGATACGATTCGATTTGGTTATGTCACATTTGCGCGACCAAATTAAAATATCTGACATACTTGTTGTTGGCATTTAGATTTTTAGCCACTGAATGCTAATAAACATTGTTAGAACAGTTTAAAAAAATTCACATGTTTTGTTTATGGCGTTTTGTGCCGTAAGTGGCGCAGTAGAAAAAAACAAATAGATCCTCATGTGTTGTGCCCTTGTTTTCAGGCTATCTGGTTGCTCTGCACCGGTGCACGTGAAGCTGCATTCCGTAACATCAAATCAATTGCTGAATGTTTGGCCGATGAATTGATCAACGCTGCTAAGGTAATTTTTCGCAGAATTCTTTTTTTAACCCATACAAACCTTCGATTCAGTCCTTCTTAATGCTGGTTGATTTAAAAATTATACTGATCAAGTCAGTTTCGCTTTGGGACGAGAACAAATTCACCTCGTTCTTCGGGACGGGGCTGTCTTCGAAAATCCTGGATTAAATCTGATTACTATCTCGGTTTAAGCCTTGGAAACCGTTGACACATTTTGATTCGCTAGAAACAAATAATAAACTCGCAAACGCATCACATTTTAACACACAAGTAAATTACAGTCACAATCCGAATCCATTTCAATCAAGAGAGAGAGAGAGAGAGAGAGA